>NC_044996.1:131437891-131727222 GCF_008728515.1 Papio anubis
GTAAATTGTCCTCCATCTCTCTATTTTGAGTCTATTTGTGTCTTTGCATGTGAGATGCATCTTGAAGATAGCATACTGATGGATCTTGGTTCTTCTCCAGCTTGTCATTCTGTGTCTTTTAATTGGGGGCATTTAGCCCATTTACATTTAAGGTTAATATTGTTATGTGAGGATTTGATCCTGTCATCATGACGCTAGCTGGTTATTTTGCGGACTTGTTTATGTGGTTACTTCATAGTGTCACTGGTCCATGTACTTCAGTGTGTTTTTGTAGTGGCTAGTAATGCTTTTCCCTTTCCACATTTAATGCTTCCTTTAGGAGCTCTTTTAAGGCAGGTCTGGTGATACCAAATTCCCTTGGCATTTGCTTGTCTGAAAAGGATTTTATTTCTCCTTCACTTATGAATCTTAGTTTGACCAGATATGAAATTCTGGGTTGGAAATTCTTTTCCTTAAGAATGTTATTGGCCCCCAATCTCTTCTGGCTTGTAGAGTTTCTGCTGAGAGGTCCACTGTTAGTCTGAGGGGCTTCTCTTTGTGGGTGACCTCGCCTTACTCTCTGCATGCCGCTAACATTTTTTCTTTCATTTTAACCATGGAAAATTTGATGGTTTTGTGTGTTGGGGATGATCTCATGGAGTATCTTACTGGGGTTCTCCACATTTCCTGAATTTGAATATTGGCCAGTCTTGCTAGGTTGATGTTTTAGTCCATTTTCACACTGCTATAAAGAACTACATGAGACTCAGGAATTTATAGAGGAAAGAGGTTTAATGGACTCACAGTTCTGCATGGCTGGGGAGGCCTCAGGAAACTTACAATCATGGCAGAGTCAAAGGGGAAGCAAGGTGTGTCTTACATGGCAGCAGGAGGGGAGACTGCCAAACACTTTTAAACCATCAGATCTCATGAGAACTCACTATCATGAGAACAGCATGAGGGTAACTGCTCTTATGATCCAATCACTTCCCATCAGGTCCCTCCCTCAATATGTGGGGATTACAATTACCAATGAGATTTGGGTGAGGACACAGAGCCAAACCTTATTCTACTCCTCCCAAATCCCATGTCCTTCTCATATTTCAAAATGCAATCATGTCTTTCCAACAGTCCCCAACATCTTAACTCATTCCAGCGATAACTCAAAAGTCCAAGTCTGAAGTCTTATCTGAAACAAAGCAAGTTGCTTCAGCCTATGAGTCTGTAAAATCAAAAACAAGTTAGTTACTTCCAAGATACATTGAGGGCACAGGCATTGGGTAAATGTTCCCATTCTAAATGGGAGACATTGGCTGAAACAAAGGGGCTGCAGGCCCCACATAAGTTCAAAATCCAGCAGGGAAGCCATTAAACCTTAAAGCTCCAAAATAATCTCCTTGGACTTCATGTCTCACATCTAGGGCACACTGATGCAAGGGGTGGGCTCCTAAGGTCTTGGGCAGCTCTGTCCCTGTGGCTCTGCAGGGTACAGCCCCCATGGCTGCTCTCATGGGCTGGCATTGACTGTCTGTGGCTTTTCCAGGTGCACAGCTGTCAGTGGGCCTACCATTCCAGAATCTGGGGGATGGTGGCCGTCTTCTCACAGCTCCACCAGGCAGTGCCCCAGTGGAGACTCTGTGTGGGGACTCCATCCCCACATTTCCTCTCTGTATTGCCCTAGTAGAGCTTATCTGTGAAGGCTCTGCCTCTGCAGCAGACTCCTGCCTGGACATCCAGACATTTCCATACATCATTTCAAATCTAGGCAGAGGTTTCCAAACCTCAGCTCTTATCTTCTGTGCACTCATGGGCCCAATACCATGTGGAAGCTGCCAATGCTTGGGGCTTGCACCCTCTGAAGCAATGGCCTGAGCTTTACCTTTGCCCCTTTTAGGCAGGGCTGGAGCTGGAGCTGCTGGGACACAGGGTGCCATGTCCTGAGTCTGTACAGAGCAGTGGGGACCTGGGCCTGGCCCAGAAAGCCATTTTTCCCTTCTAGGCCTCTGGGCCTGTGACAGGAAGGGCTGCCGTGAAGATCTCTGAAGCGCTATGGAGACATTTTTCCCATTGTCTTGGTTCTTAACATTTGGCTCCTCATTACTTATGCAAATTTCTGCACCTGGCTTGCACTTGAATTCCTACCCAGAAAATGGGTATTTTATTTTCTACCACATGGTCAGGCTGCAAATTTTCCAAACTTTTACATTCTGCTTCCCTTTTAAACATAAGTTCCAATTTCAGACCAGCTCTTTGTGAATGCATATGACTGTACACTTTTAGAAAAAGCTAGGGAAACTCTTGAATGCTTTGCTGCTTAGAAATTTCTTCTACCAGATGCCCTAAGTCATCTCTCTCAAGTTCAAAGTTCCACAGATGTTTGTGGCAGGAACAAAATACTGCCAGTCTCTTTGTTAAAGCATAGCAAGAGTGACTTTTACTCCAGTTTCCAATAAGTTCCTCATCTCCCTCTGAGACCACCTCAATCTACACTTCACTGTCCACATTACTATCAGAATTTTGGTAAAAACTATTCAACAAGTCTCTAGGAAGTTACAAACTTTCCCACATCTTCCTGTCTTCCTCTGAGCCCTCAAACTGTTCCAACCTCTGCCCATTTCCTAGTTCCAAAGTCACTTCCACATTTTGGGGTATCTTTACAGCAATGCCCCCACTTCTCTCAGTACCAATGTTCTGTATTAGTTTGTTTTCACACTGCTATAAAGAACTACATGAGACTGGGTAATTTATAAAGAAAAGAGGCTTAATTGACTCACAGCTCTGCATGGCTGTGGAGGCCTCAGAAAACTTACAGTAATGGCAGAAGGGGAAACAAGGCATATCTTACATGGTGGCAGGACTTGGGGAGAACTGCCAAACACTTTTAAACCATCAGACCTCATAAGAACTCACTCATTATCATGAGAACAGCATGGGGGAAATCACCTCTCATCAGATCTCTCCCTCAACACCTGTGGATTACAATTGTAGATGAGATTTGGGTGGGGATACAGAGTCAAACCACATCAGTTGGGAAAGTTCTCCTGGATGATGTCCTGAAATATGTTTTCCAAATTGGTTCCATTCTCTCTTTCAGGTATTGCAATCAGTCATAGATTTGGTCTCTTTACATAATCCCATATTTCTCGAAGATTTTGTTCATTCCTTCTCATTCTTTTTTCTCTATTAATGTCTGTCTGCCTTAATTTCAGAAAGACAGTCTTCAAGCTGTGAGATTCCTTCCTCCACTTGGTCTATTCTGCTATTAATACTTGTGATTGTGTTATGAAATTCTTGTAGTGTGTTTTTCAGCTCTATCAGGTCAGTAATATTCCTGTTTAAACTGGATATCTTGGCTGTCAGCTCCTGCATTGTTTTATCATGATTCTTAGCTTCTCTGAATTGGGTTACAATGTGCTCCCTTAGCTCAGCAAAGTTTGATTTTATCCACATTCTGAAGCCTAATTCTGTCATTTCAGCCATGTCAGCCTCAGTCCAGTTCTAAACCCTTGCTAGAGAGGTGTTGCAGTCATTTGGAGGAAAGGGGGCACTCTGGCTTTTTGAGTTTTCAGCATTTTTGCACTGATTATTTCTCATCTTTGTGGGCTTATCTACCTTCGATCTTTGAGGCTGCTGACCTTTGGATGGGTTTTTGTGTTTGTTGTTGTTGTTGTTTTTAATAGTCTGGCCACTCTTCTGTAAGGTTGCTGCAGCTTGCTGGGGGTCTGCTCCAGATCATCATTGCCTTGGTTTTTCCAGTACCTGGAGGTATCACCAGTGAAGGCTGTGAAATAGCAAAGATGGCAGCTTTCCTCTTCCTCTGGAAGCTCCATCCCAGGTGGGTACTGACCTGTTGCCAGCCCAAATGCACTGGTAGGAGGTGGCTGGAGAGCCCGTTTGGAAGGTCTCACCCAGTCAGGAGGAACGGGATCAGGGATCCACTTACAGAAGCAGTCTGGCTGCTTTTTGGTAGAACAGCTGTGCTGTGTGGGGGGATCTCTTCAGCCCCTGATAGGTTTGGGCTCTCCAAGGCCCACAGGCTGGACTGCCTGAGATGCCAAAACAGCCAAGCTGGCAGCCTGCCCCACCCCCTGGGCACTTCATCCCAGGAAGAAATTAGAACTCTGACAGTCACAGAACACAGGTGGGGGTGGCTGTAGGCCCCAGATGGGAAGACCCACCCAACAAGGAGGAATGGATCCAGATCCCATTTTAAAAAGTAGTCTGGCCACACCCTGACAAAACAGTTGTGAGGTGCTGGGGAACCATCTCTGCCTGGGTGGCTTGGACCCCCCAAAGCCTGCAGGCTGGAATGGCCAAGTTGCCCAAATAGCAAAGATGGTGGCCCACACCTCCCCTCAGGCACTCCATCCCAGGGAGAAATCAGAACTCTGTACATAGAATATAGGAAGGGGTAGTTGGAGGCCCCAGCTTAGAGGACCCACCCCATGAGGAAGAGTGAATTGGGGTTCCATTTAAAGAAGCAGTCTGGCCATGCCTCGACAAAACAGTCATGTCATGCCCCGTTCAGCTTGGACTCTGTAAAGTTCATAGCCTGGAACTACTGAGTCATTCAGACAACCAGGGTGGCAACAAAAACCACATAATCATCTCAGTAGATACGGAAAAAGCAGTCTATAAAATCCAACATCTCCTCATGATGAAAACTTCAATTAACTAGACATCAAAGGAACATGCCTCAAAATAAAGAGAGTCATATATGACAAATCCACAGCAAACATCATAGTGAATGGGGGAAGAGGTGACAGCATTTTCCCTAAGAACTGGAACAGGACAAGGCTGTCCACTCTCATCACTCCTATTCAACATAGCACTGGAAGTCCTAGCCTAAGCAATCAGGCAAGAGAAAAAAATAGAAGGCATCTGAATTGGAAAAGAGAAGTCAAATTATCTCTGCTCACTGACGACATTATCTTATACTTAGAAAATTCTACAGATGCCTTCAAAAGACTGCTAGACCTGATAACTTCAGTAAACTTTCAAGATACAAAATTAAAGCAAGTGGCATTTCTATACACCAATAATGCTCAAGCTGACAAGATGATGTGGTTTGGTTCTCTGTCTCCACCCAAATATCACCTTGAATTGTAATCTCCATAATCCCCACATGTCAAGGGTGGGACCAGGTGGAGGTAATTGGATCATAGAGTTTGTTTCCCCTATGCTGTTCTCGTGATAATGAGGAAGTCTCACGAGACGTGATGGTTTTATAAGCACCTGGCATTTCCCCTGCTTGCACTCACTCTATCCTGCTGCCCTGTGAAGAAGGTGCCTGCTTCTTCTCTGCCTTCTGCCATGATTGTAAGTTTCCTGAGGCCTTCCCAGCAATGTGGAACTGTGAGTCAATAAAACCTCTTTCCTTTATAATTACCCAGTCTTGGGTATTTCTTCATAGCAGTGTGAGAATGGACTAATACAGAACTACATCAAGAACTTAATCCTATTTAAAATAGCCACTAAAGATAAATACCGAGGAATACATTTAACCAAGTAGGTGAAAGACCTCTACAATAAGAAGCACAAAACACTGATGAAAGAAATCATAGATAACATAAACAAATTGAAAAGCATCCCATGCTCATGGATAGGAAGAATCAATATCATTAAAATGACCACACTTTCCAAAGCAATCTACAGATTCAATGCAACTCCTATCACATCACCAACATCATTTTTCACAGGCACAGAGAACATAATTCTAAAATTCATATGAAAAAAAAATAGCTAAAGCAATTTTAAGCAAAAAGAACAAAGCTAGAGGCATCACATTACCTGACCTTAAACTATACTATAAGGCTGTAGTAACCAAAACAGTATGATACTGGTACAAAAATGGATACATAAATTAATGAAACAGGATAAAGAATCCAGAAATAAAGCCACATACCTATACCCAACTCATATTTGACAAAGCAAATAGAAATTTAAATGGAGAAAGGACACCCTATTTAATAAATGGCGCAGGGAAAACTGGCTAGCCATAAGCAGAATTAAACTGGACTCCTATCTCTTACCATATACAAAAGTTAACTCAAAATGGATTAAAGACTTAAATGTAAGACCTGAAACTATAAATATCCTAGAAGAAAACATAGGAAAACTCTTCTGGATATTGGCTTAGGAAAAGAATTTACAACTAAGATCTCAAAAGCAAATGCAACGAAAACAAAAATAAAAAAGACTCAAACTAAAGAGCTTTTGTACAGCAAAAGAAATAATCAACAGAGTAAGCAGACAACCTACAGAATGGGAGAAAATATGTGCAATTTGTGCATTTAACAAAGGTCTAATATCCAGAATCTATAAGGAATTTAAACAATAAGCAAGAAAACAAATAAGTTTATTAAAAATTGGACAAAATACTGAACAGACAATTCTTAAAAGAAGACATATGAGCAGCCAACAAAGATGAAAAAATGCTCGGCATCACAACTCATCAGAGAAATACAAATGAAAACTACAATGAGATACCATCTCTCACCCGTCAAAATGACTATTATTAAAACGTCAGAAAATAACAGATGCTGGCGAGGATGCAGAGAAAAGGGAACACTTATACACTGTTGGTGGGAATGTAAATTAATTCAACCCCATTGAAAACGGTTTGGAGATTTCTCAAAAAACTAAAAATAGAACTACTGTTGGACCTAGCAACCCCACTATTGGGTATCTACTCAAAGGAAAATAAATTATTTTATGAGAAAGACACCAGCATTTGAACGTTTATTGCAGCACTATTGACAATAGCAAAGTTGTGGAATCAACCTAAGTGTCCATCAACAGTCGACTGAATAAAGAAATTGTGGTATAAATACGCCATGGAATACCATGCAGCAATAACAAATAATGAAATTATGATCTTCACAGCAAACATGAATGGAGCTGGAGGTCATTATCCTGAATGAAATAACTCAAAATTAGAAAATCAAATACTGCTTATTCTCACTTATAAGTGGGAGTTAAACAACGGGTACACATGAACATAAAGATGGAAATCACAGACAGGGGACTCCAAAGTGCAGGAGTGGGAAGAGGACAAAAGTCAAAAAACTACTGGGTACTATGTTCACTATTTGGGTTGATGGGTTCACTAGAAGCCCAAACCTCAGCATTATGCAAAATATTCATGTAACAAACCTGCACATGTACCTCCTGAATATAAAATAAAATAAAATAGGCTGGGCACATTGGCTCAAGCCTGTAATCCCAGCACTTTGGGAGGCCAAGGCGGGCAGATCACGAAGTCAGGAGATCAAGACCATCCTGGCTAACACGGTGAAACCCCGTCTCTACTAAAAATAAAAAATAAAAAAAATTAGCCAGGCTTGGTGGCAGGCGCCTGTGGTCCCAGCTACTCGGGAGGCTGAGGCAGGAGAATGGCGTGAACCCGGGAGGCAGAGCTTGCAGTGAGTCGAGATAGCACCACTGCACTCCAACCTGTGCAACAGAGCAAGACTCCATCTCAAAAATAAAATAAAATAAAATAAAATAAAATAAAATAAAATAAAGGAACAAGCAAAGAAGACAGAGACTGGAAAGATCGGAATGCTTACTCCTTTGCTGTGGGGGGCGGAAAGAGGCCAGCGGTCAACGCCCACTGGATTCAACCACAGAGAAGTTTTTTGGTGACCTTGGCCAAAGATCAGTGTCAGTGGGATAGGGGGACAGGGCTTGTACAGACACCCCTATGGAGGGAAGAGGAAGATGATGCTGTGTTATGTAGCTTTTCAAAGTCTGATTTTTCTCAACTGAAAATAAGGATAACAGTGAATCTCACTCCTCTATGTTGACAATTAATGAGATAACAAATGTAAATGTGATAAGCAGACCTTTAATACAATACTTAATATATTATCCCTTCAATTATTCCTTCCCTGTCATTACCTCTAGGCTTTCTTCCTGGAACTCTATTACGCATATGTTAGAACTATTCCTGTATCCTTCATGTGTCCTAATCTCTCTTTCAAAATTTGTACCTCATTATCACTCTATGATAATTAGAAATAATTTTTTCAGATCTATCTTCTATTTCAACTAATTCCCCCTTCAACTGAGCCAAATCTATTGTGTCAAACTTTCAATGACTTTTAAAAATTTAATGATTGTATCTTTCATTTCTTGACATTCTATCTGGTTCTTTTTCAAAGGCATGTGGCTTTTAAATATATATATCATGTTTATTCTTTTGAACTTAGTTTTAATTTATCCTTTTCTCTCAAAATTATTTTTAAACACACTTTTAAAACATAGATGCTTCAGCTGGATTTGTTATCTCCGCTTCAAGAGTCACTAATCCTATGTTTTGTGTTTCTTGACTCTTCCTCAACATGGATCATTTCTGTAAGTGTTTTGCAAATACGTAGAGTGAGCCCATCTTCAGTACAAATTCCCTGCTCCAGTAAGTGTCACAGCCACCTTAAATTGTGTAAGTGTTTCAACAAAACAGTTTTAAGTTGTTTCTGTAAAGTACTCAAAAGATCCCATCCATCCTTGATCAGTTTTTGTGTTAATTTCACAGCTTAGAGAAATCTTGCATGAAGTGTAAATTTAGACTCCACAGTGATATATAATGTTGGCCTCAGGCTCCTGTATTCATGCAAGAATGTTTCTTCATCTAGCCCCTAATAAAGACAAGAAAGGCAACTTTCCTTGTGCATATCTGGGATAGTAGGCAGAGTATTTCTAGTTCCTCATTGTAATACTCTGTTCTCACACTGCTATAAAGAAATATCTGAGACTGGGTAATTTATAAAGGAAATAGGTTTAATTGACTTGCAGTCCTGCATGGCTGGGGAGGCCTCCGGAACTTTACAATCATGGCAGAAGGAGAAGCAGGCACATCTTATATGGCAGCAGGTGAGAGAGAGAGTGAAAGTCCAGAGGAAATTGCCATTTATAAAACCATCAGACCTTGTGAGAACTCACACACTACCATGAGAATAGCATGGGGGAAACTGCCCCCATGATCCAGTCACCCCCCACCACGTCCCTCCCTTGACACCTGGGGATTACAATTCAAGATGAGATTTGGGTGGAGACACAGAGCCAAAACATATCACTCTTTTACCAAGGAACAGCATTTCCATGTCCTGGATTTATGCAGAGGTCTTGGTTCCAGTGTCCCCCCTCTGCACTGTGTGGGCCTAAAGCCATATATAGTCAGCCCTCGATATCCAGGGGTTTCACATGTTTAGAGTCAACCAATCTTGAGTCAAAAATATAAAAAAAAAAAAGAATGATTGCATTCACATTGAATATTTGCAGACTTTGTTTTCTTCTCATTATTCTCTAAACAATAAAGGGGATGAGCATAGGTTATATGCAAATACTGCATAATGTTATATAAGAGACTTGGGCACCCTTAGAATTTGGCATCTGCGAGAGGTCCTAGAATCAATCCATCATGGATACTAAGGGACAACTTTATTCTGTATTCTGTTATCGTGTGGGCATTAAAATCTCAGGCCCTGTTTCCGTTTTCTATTGCTGTGTAACAAACTACTCAGGAACTTACTGTCTTAAAACAAAAACAACGACTTACCAGCTGTCATGCATCTGTAGGTTGACTGAACTCAGCTGAGCAATTCTTTTGCTCCATGCAAGTATGAGCTGGGCTGCAGTTATTTGAAAGATTTACTAGAAAGGAAACATTCAAAATGGCTCACTCATATAGCTGGCAGTTGATGCTGACTGTTGGCCGGGGCATTCAGCTGGGGCTTTTGTATAGGATGCATCCGTGCTCCTCCACATGACCACTCAATGCAGCTTGCTTGAGCTTCACACAGGATGGCAGCTAGATTCCAAGAGGGAGCATTTCAAGAGAGAAAGGTTGTAGCTGCAGATCTCTTAAGTCATGACTTTTAATATTACACAGCATCATTTCTGTCTCATTTTATTGGTCAAAGCAAGTAACAGGCCAGCTTAGTTACAAATGAAAATTCTACTTCTTGACGGAAAGAATGGTAAGGAATTTATGGCCATCTTTATTCTATCTCAGTTGCTATGCCCCTAAGGCCTATATCTGGTCGATTTCCCTCAACTCCCTCTGACCTTCCACTCATAAAACTCCACTATGAATTTACATTCCTCCTTTGTTTCTGGCAACTGAAAATTAATCCTATTTTTCCTTTTGAACTCAGCTGAGTACTTAATTTTTTATTTTCATTTTAGTTTAGTCCTCATTTCTGTGTTTTCAGCTTGAGGGTAGTTCTGTCAGCTATCTTGCCAGAACCACATACTTCTTTTGTGTACTCCAAAGTTCAGGAAACTAAGATATGTATGTTTAACAATGCCAACTTTCAGTTGTTATTAATTTTGATAAAGCAATATGATTTTCCTGCTATGCCAATGAGGAATTTCTGCCACTTAGAAGAAATATATAACATTTATACATGTGCCCAGTGCCAACACAATCACACAATTTGCTTGATCTCTCCCTTTGATTCAGGAAACATTGCTCCTAAGTTGTGCATTGTCTGTTGAGCAATAGAAGGACTCTATGTAACAATGGCATGCCAATTTGTCCCTCATTATTAGAAATAATAACTAGAATTAGGTCAAAAACCATCTCATCCAGAATCAGAAATCACTAAAGAAAACCAGGATGGTGAGTTTTGCTTCACAGCTATTGAAGGGTAAAGCAACAAAACAGAACGGAGAATTCATCCTGTTTTTGTTCCTGTCCAAACTTTTATGTTCTTTTAAACTGCTAAGACTTCTAAAAAGATGTATTTGGATATAGAGTATTGTTTTGGCCCTGCTGACAGAAGGACTCCACCCTCCTTTTAATTCCAGAGTTGTATGCATGTCCATTTACTGTGGCTCATTTCCTTTCTAAGTGAAATGAAATTTGCATTTATCTAGCCCCTTACATACCATATAGGCTACTAAAAAGCCCTGCACAGCAGAAACTATTCACAAGCTAAGAATTGAAATTTCTATAACAGACGTATTCATCTTCATAGTCTTAGACCACCTAGTGCTACCTGCTCTGAGAGCAGAATGGGTTAGGAATAGACAGGCAAGGAGGTAAAGCAATTTGCACTTTTAAAAGTGAATTGCCACTCCAGTCAGGGGTTTATAGACAGAACTCTGATTTCCCTGGGATGGAGCCCCTGGGGGGTGGGGCAGCCATAGTCTCCATGGATCAATGGACTTAGTCTTTCCCCCTGCTGACTCTGAGGAATCTGGGCAGTCTGAATTCATGGGATTCCCCCCAGTGCAGTACACTCACTCCACCAAGGGGCAGACAGAGTGCTTCATTAAGAAGGTCCCTGATCCCATGCCTCCTGACTTGGTGTGACTACCCCCACCCCATCAGGGGTCACCACATACCTTACACAGGAGCACTCCTATTGGCATCAGGTTGGTGCCCCTCTTAAACAGAGCTCCCAGAAAAGAGGGGCGGCAGCCATCTTAGCTGTTCTGCAGCCTCCACTGGTGATACCTTCAGGTGCCAGAGCAACCCAGCTAAATAGGGTTTGGAATGGACCCCCTAGCAAACCACAGCAGCCCTAGGGAAGAAGGGCCTGACTGTTAAAAGAAAAACAAACAAAGAGAAAGCAACAACAACAACATCAACAGAAGTGCTCTCAGAAAAATCCCATCCAAAGGTCAGCAGCCTCAAAGATCAAAACCAGATAAATGCATGAAGATGAGAAAGAATCAATGAAAAAACACTGAAAACTCCAAAAGCCAGGGTGCTTATTCTCCTCCAAATGATTGCAACACCTTCCCAGCAAGAGCACAGAACTGGGCTGAAGCTGAGATGAATGAATTGACAGAAGTAGGCTTCAGAAGGTGGGTAATAACGAACTTTGCTGAGCTAAAGGAGCATGTTCTAACCCAATGCAAAGAAGCTAAGAACCATGATAAAACATTACAGGAGCTGTTAACTAGAATAACCAGTTTAGAGATGAATATAAATAAACTGATGGAGCTGAAAAACACAACACGAGAACTTCACAACGTAACCACAAGTATTAGTAGCTGAACAGACCAAATGGAGGAAAGAATTTCAGAGCCTAAAGACTATCTTGCTGAAATAAGACAGGCAGACAAGATTAGAGAAAAAAGAATGAAAATGAACCAACAAAACCTCCAAGAACTATGGGATTATGTAAAAAGACTGAACCTATAATTGATTGGGGTACCTGAAAGAGATGGGGAAAATAGAATCAAGTTGGAAAACATACTTCAGGATATCATCCAGGAGAACTTCCCCAACCTGGCAAGATAGGCCAACATTCAACTTCAGGAAATCCAGAGAACCCCAATAAGATACTCCATGAGATGATCAACCCCAAGACACATAATAATCAGATTTTCCAAGGTTGAAATGAAGGAAAAGATGTTAAGGGCAGCTAGAGAGAAAGGGCCAGGTCATCTATTAGGTTGATGCTAAAGAATTTGAAGTTTTTGCCATTAAAAGTAAAGCAAGCCCATCAGACTAACCTCAGACCTCTCAGCAGAAACCCTACAAGCCAGCAAAGATCGGGGGCCAATATTCAACATGCTTAAGGAAAAAAATTTCCAACCCAGAATGTCGTATCTAGCCAAACTAAGCTTCATAAGTGAAGGAGAAATAAGACCCTTCTCAGACAAGCTAATGTTGAAGGTGTTCATCACCACCAGGCCTGCCTTGCAAGGGCTCCTAAAGGAAGCACTAAATATGAAAAGCAAAAAACGTTACCAGCCACTACAAAAGGACAATGAAATACAAATACCAGTGACACTATGAAGCAACTACATCAACAAGTCTACAAAATAACCAGCTAGCATCACGTTGACAGGATCAAATTCACACATAACAATATTAACCTTAAATGCAAATGGGCTAAATGCCCCAATTAAAATACACAGAATGGCAAACTGGATAGAGGGTCAAGACCCATCAATGTGCTGTATTGAAGAAACCCATTGCATGTGTAAAGACACAAATAGTCTCAAAATAGAGAGATGGAGGAAAATGTACCAAGCAAATGGAAAGCAGAAAAAAAATCAGGGTTGCAATCCTAGTTTCTGACAAAACAGACTTTAAACCAACCAAGATCAAAAAAGATTTTAAAAAAAAGGTCACTACAAAATGATAAAGGGTTCAATTAAACAAGAAGAGCAAACTATCCTAAATATATGTGCACCCAATACAGGAGCACCCAGATTCATAAAACAAGTTCTTAGAGACCTACAAAGAGACTTAGACTCCCAAACAATAATAGTGGGAGACTTTAATACCCCACTATCAATATTAGACAGATTATTGAGACAGAAAATTAACAAAGATATTCAGGACTTTAACTCAACTCCGGATGAAGTGGATCTGATACATATCTAAAGAACTCTGTACCCCGAAACTACAGAATATACATTCTTCTCAGTGCCACATGCCACTTACTCTAAAATCGATCACATAATTGGAAGTAAAACACTCCTCAGCAAATGCAAAAGAACTGAAATTATAACAAACAGTCTCTCAGAAGACAGTGCAATCAACTTAGAACTCAAGATTAAGAAACCACACAAGTACATGGAAATTGAACAACCTGTTCCTGAATGACTTCTGGGTAAATAATGAAATTAACGCAGAAATAAAGAAGTTTTTTGCAACTAATGAGAACAAAGTTATAACACACCAGAATCTCTGGGACTCAGCTAAAGCAGTGTTAACCCATTTATGCCAGAGGTTGCCCATTTTTTTGTGTGTGAAAAACCAGATGACCTTGAGCAGTAGGATATAAATAATGCCCACAAACTTAGCATTCCAATAATGGAACACTAGGCATAAATGGGTTAAGAGGGAAATTTACAACACTAAATGCCCACATTGAAAAGTTAGAAAGATCTCAAGTTAACAACCTAACATCACAACTAAAAGAACTAGAGAACTAAGAGCAAGCAAACCGCAAAACTAGCATAAGACAAGAAATAACCAAGACCAGAGCTGAACTGAAGGAAATAGAAGTGCAACAAAAACCCTTCAAAAAAACCAATAAGTACAGGAGCTGGTTTTTTGAAAAACAAAATAATACAACACATAGACCACTAGCTAGACTAATAAAAAATAAAAGAGAGAAGAATCAAATAGATACAATAAAAAAAGATAAAGGGGATATCACCACTGACCCCACATAAAACGAACAACTATCAGAAAATAATATAAACACCTCTATGCAAATAAACTAAAAAATCTAGAAGAAATGGATACATTCCTGGACATACACACCCTCCCAAGACTGAACCAGGAAGAAGTCAAATCCCTGAATAGATCAATAACAAGTTCTGAAATTGAGACGGTAATAAATACCCTACCAACCAAAAAAAGCCCAGGAACAGACGAATTTACAGCTGATTTATACCAGAAATACAAAAAGGAGCTATACCATTTCTTCTGAAACTATTCCAAACAATTGAAAAGGAGGGACTCCTCCCTAACTCATTTTATGAGGCCAGCATTGTCCTGATACCAAAACCTGGCAGAGATACAACAACAACAACAACAACAAACCCACTTCAGGCCAATATCCCTGATGAACATCAATGCAAAAATCCTCAATGAAATACTGGCAAACCAAATCCAGTAGCACATCAAAAAGCTTATCCACCATGATCAAGTCAGCTTCATCCCTGGGTGCAAGGCTGGTTCAACATATGCGAATCAATAAACATAATTCATCACATAAACAGAATTAAAGACAAAAAGCACATGATTATCTCAATAGACATAGAAAAGGCATTCAATAAAATTTGATATCCCTTCATGTTAAAAACTCTCAATAAACCAGGTATTAAGGGGAGCATCACACACCGGGTCCTATTGTGGGGAGGGGGTAGAGGGGAGGGATAGCATTAGGAGATATACCTAATGTAAATGATGAGTTAATGGGTGCAGCACACCAACATGGCACATGTATACATATGTAACAAACCTGCACGTTGTGCACATGTACCCTAGAACTTAAAGTATAAAAAAAAAAAAAAACAGGTATTGATGGAATGTACCTCAAGATAGTAACAGTCATTTATGACAAATCCACAGCCAGTATCATACTGAATGGCCAAAAGCTGGAAACATTCCCCCTTGAAAATCAGCACAAGACAAGGATGCCCTGTCTCACCATTTCTAGTCAACAAAGTATTGGAAGTTCTGGCCAGAAAAATCAGACAAGGGAAAGAATAAAGGGTATTCAAATAGGAAGAGAAGAAGTAAACTATCTCTGCATATGACGTGCTCCTATATCTAGAAAACCCCATAGTCTCAGCCCAAAAGCTTCTTAAGCTGATCAACAACTTCATCAAAGTCTCAGGATACAAAATCAATGTGCAAAAATTTCTAGCATTCCCATACACCAAAAACAGACAAGCGGAGAGCCAAATCCTGAATGAACTTCCATTCACAATTGCTACCAAGATAATAAAATACCTAGGAATACAGCTAACAAGAAAAGCAAAGGACCTCTTCAAGGAGAACTACAAACCACTGCTCAAGGAGATCAGAGAGAACACAAACAAATGGATAAACATTCCATGCTCATGGTTAGGAAGAATCAATATCATGAAAATGGTCATACTGCCCAAAGAAATTTATAGATTCAATGCTATTCCCATTAAACTACTATTGACATTCTTCACAGAATTAGAAAAAACTACTTTAAAGTTCATATGGAACCAAAAAAGAGCCCAAGTAGCCAAGGTAATCCTAAGCAAAAAGGACAAAACTGGAGGCATCATGCTACTTGACTTCAAACTATACTACAAGGCCACAGTAACCAAAACAGCATGGTACTGGTACAAAAATAGACATATAGACCAATGGAACAGAATAGAGAACCCAGAAATAAGACCACACATCTACACATTTGATCTTCAACAAACCTGACAAAAACAAGCAATGGGGAAAGGATTCCCTATTTAATAAATGGCGCTGGGAGAACTGGCTAGCTATATGCAGAAAATTGAAACTGCACTCCTTCCTTACACCTTATATAAAAATTAATTTGAGATGGATTAAAGACTTAAATGTAAAACCTAAAACTATAATCTAGGCAATACCATTCAGGACATAGGCACAGGCAAAGATTTCATGATGAAAATGTCAAAAGCAATTGCAACAAAAGCAAAAGTTGACAGACAGGATCTAATTAAACTAAAGAGCTTCTCCACAGCAAAAGAAGCTATCATCAGAGTCAACAGACAACCTACAGAATGGGAGAAATTTTTTGCAATCTATCCATCTGACAAAGGGCTAACATCCAGAATCTACAAGGAACTTAAATTTACCAGAAGAAAACAACTCCATTAAAAAGTGGGCAAAGGACATGAACAGACACTTCTCAAAAGAAGACATGTATGCAGTCAACAACATATGAAAAAAGATCAACATCACTGATCATTAGAGAAATGCAAATCAAAAACACAATAAGATACTAGCTCATACCAGTCAGAGTGGACATTATTAAAGTCAATAAACAACAGATGCTGGCAAGGCTATGGAGAAATAGGAACACTTTTACACTGTTGGTGGGAGGGTAAATTAGTTCAACCATTGTGAAAGACAGTGTGGTGATTCCTCAAAGATCTAGAACCAAAAGTACCATTTGACCCAGAAATCCCATTACTGGGTATATACTCAAAGGAATATAAATCATTCTATTATAAAGATACATGCATGCATATATTCATATAGTCATTCAATAGCAAAGACATGGAATCAACCTAAATGCCCATCAATGATAGACTGGATACATAAATATGGCACATATACACCATGGAATACTATGCAGCCATAAAAAGGAATGAGATCATTTCCTTTGTAGGGACATGGATGGAGCTAGAAGCCATTATCCTCAGCAAACTAACACAGGAACAGAAAACCAAACACTGCATGTTCTCACTTATAAGTAGGAGCTGAACAGTAGGACCACATGGACACAGGGAGGGGAACAACACACACTGGGGCCTCTCAGGGGAACACGGGGAGGGAGAACATCAGGATAAATAACTAATGCATGAGGGGCTTACCACCTAGGTGATGGATTGACAGATGAAGCAAACACTATGGCACACATTTACCCATGTAACAAACCTGCACATTCTGCACATGTATCCTGGAACTTAATAAGTGAATTGTCTAGGTGTATCTGTGCCTAGATTTGGCTGCAAAATGGCTTCAGCAGAGGTATAGATGTGCCTAAACGTGTCTGGCCTTTTGCATCCATATTTCCCTGTCTTAACAATAATGTGACTGAAGGTAAAATTTCCTTTTTGTGTTATATTAGAAGAGAATCACAAAACAAGTGAAAACAGAAAGTGTGCTAACAGTAAAAAGAGATTATATCTAACCTCATACCATACACATTTTAATCTAAGACAGAATAAGAACTTAAATATGAAAGAGAAATCAGCAAATCTTTTGGAAGAAAAGAGAGCAGAATATCTTCATAACTTTAGGGTAAGCAAAGACTTCTTAAGCAGGACATCAGAAGCATTAACTATGAAAGAAAAGATTGATAAATTAGACTTTTAAAAAGTTAAGAATTTCTGTTCATCAAAAAACCAACATATAGAGTGTGAAAAGTCAAGTCACAGACTGGGAGAAAACACTCACAATACACACATCTGAGAAAGAAGCTATGTCCAAAATTTATAAAGAAATATAAATCTATAAAACAGAGAAAATTATTTTTAATGGGCAAAAGATTTGATAAAATCTTTAAATTTGGTAAAAGAAGACAACCAGTAAGTATAATAATCAGTAAGTATATGCAACATGCTCAACATCACCAGCCATCAGGGGAATTCCAAGTGTAACCTCAATGAGATACCACCTCACAGTTACTATAATGTCTACAAGGAACAGCACTGCTACCAACATTACTAAGGATTAAAGAGGATGTAGGACAACTAGAACTATCCCATATTGCTGGCAGGAGTGTATCTTGGTTCAACTTCTTTGAAAAAAACTGGCAGTATCCACTACGCATATATTTGCTTACAACCCAGCAATTTTATTCCTAGGTATATACATAACAGAAATGAGTGCTTATGTCTATCAAAAGACATGTTCAAGAATATTCATGGCAGTGCTAGTCATAACAGCCAAAAATTGAAAGTACCCAAATGTCATGCAATGGAATACTGCACAGAAATGGAAAAGAACAAACTTCTTCTACCCCCAACAACATAAATGAATAATGGTGAGTAATCATACATATAAATGTAGGATTCCATTTGCATCAAGTTCTAGCACAGGCAAACTAGTTTATGGTGAAAGAAGTTAAAATAATGGTTACTTGGCAGGGGAAGAATAGTACAAGGAAGGGACAGGAAGGAATCTTCTGGGGTGCTGAAAATATTCCATATCTTGACCTGAGGGGTAAGTTCATGAGTATCCATACATGTAAAAATTCATTGAGCTGTCTACTTAAGAATTGTGTATGTCACTGTATATAAGTCATGCCTCAATAAAAAAAGAAAAAAATCAAAAATAAGAATATATATGCATGTATAATACCTGAATTTCTGATTACTAAATTAAATCCCAGGCCGGGCGCAGTAGGCACAGATGGGACTGTAATCCTATCACTTTGGGAGGCCAAGGCACGCAGATCACGTGAGGCCAGGAGTTTGAGACCAGCCTGACCAACATGGCAAAACTCCGTCTCTACAAAAAGTACAAAAATTAGCTGAGCATCATGCTGTGCGCCTGTAATCCCAGCTACTCTGGTGGCTGAGGCATGAGAATCACTTGAACTCTGGAGATGGTGGTTGCAGTGAGCCGAGATCATGCCACTGCACTCCAGCCTGGGCAACAGAGTGAGAGTATGTCTCAATAATAACAATAACCATCACATATTAATCACTTATTTAATATGTAATATAGTTACATGTCCCTCTCTACTATCCCTAAGTTCAAGGGAACAGAGAAATTACCTTCTCATCCTGATACCCCACATAATATCCAGCACAAAACCTTGCACATAATAGCCACGCACAGAAATGCCATGCTTAAGAGGTAGTCATGTATTAGGGAAGTGAGAGGGTCTCCAGACACATCCTTCATGAATATCAAGAGTCTCCTGTACTTTAAATTATTTTACCAAGTAGGAAAACAAAGTCTCAAATTCACAATAGTCTCAAATTTGCTGTCATATACTCATAGAATATATATCCCTTGATCCCAGGAGTTTATCTTTCCCCATTCAGGATTTCCCCAATCAGCCTTGTTTGAGTTGCAGTAAATGTTTCTGAAAAAGACAACTCATTCCAGATTATGATCATATATAAAATGATCATTCTTGGTTGTACTTGATTTAATGGTTTTCATTTTATATACTCTCCTCTTCCCCAAAATAAGTGTATAATTAGGAGTAGGAAACCACAAGTTCTCATTAAGATGAGGAAGTTAAACAACAGTCTTTTTTTAACTTTTATTATAAGTTCAGGAGTACATGTACAGGTTTGTTATACAGGTAAATTTGCATCATGGGGGTTTGCTGCAGAGATTATTTTGTCACCGAGGTATTAAGCCTAGCACCCATTAGTTATTTTTCCTGATCCTCCCCCTCCTCCCAGTCCGTGCCCTCCAGCGGGCCCCAGTGTGTGTTGTTCCCCCTCATGTGTCTGTGTGTTTTTATCATTTAGCTCCCACTCATAAGTTAGAACATGCGGTATTTGGTTTTCTGTTCCTCCATTAATTTGCTAAGGACAACGGCCTCCGACTCCATCCATGTCCCTGCAAAGAACATATCTCATTCCTTTTTATGGCTACATAGCATTCCATGGTGTGTATGCACCACATTTTCTTTATCCAGTCTATCATTTATGGGCATTTAGGTTGATTCCATATCTTTGCTATTGTGAATAGAGCTGCAATGAACATATACATGCATGTGTCTTTACGGTAGAATGATTTATATTCCTTTGGGTATATACCCAATAATGGAATTGCTGGGTCAAATGGTATTTCTGTCTCTAGATCTTTGAGGAATCGCCACACTGTCTTCCACAATGGTTCAACTAATTGACACTCCCACCAACAATGTAAATGCATTCCTTTTTCTCCACAACCTCACCAGCATCTGTTTTGTTTTGCTTTTTAACTTTTTCTTAATAGCCACTCTGACTGGTGTGAGATGGCATCTCATTGTGGTTTTGATTTGCATTTATCTAATAATCAGTGATTTTGAGCTTTTTCACGTGATTGTTCACTGTATGTATGTCTTCTTTTGAAAAGTGTCTTGTTCATGTCCTTTGCCTACTTTTTAAGGGGGTTGTTTGGTTTTTTCCTTGTAAATTTGTTTTAATTCCTTATAGATGCTTGATATTAGATCTTTGTCAGATGCATAGTTTGCAAAAATTTTCTCTCATTCTGTAGGTTGTCTGTTTACTTTGTTTATACTTTCTTTTGTTGTGTAGAAGCTCTTTAGTTTAATTAGACCCCATTTGTCAACTTTTGCTTTTGTTGCAATTCCTTTTGATGTCATCATAAAATTTCTGCCCATTCCTATGTCCCTAATAGTATTGCCTAGGTTGTCTTCCACAATTTTTATAGTATTGAGTTTTACCTTTAAGTCTTTAATCCATCTTGAGTTAATGTTTGTATATGGCATAAGGAAGGAGCCCAGTTTCAATTTTCTGCATATGGCTAGCCAGCTACCCCAGTACCATTTATTAAATAGGGAGTCCTTTCCCCATTGTTTGTTTCTGTCTGGTTTGTTGAATATCAGATAGTTGTAGGTGTGCAGCCTTATTTCTGAGTTCTCTATTCTGTTCCATTGGTCTATGTATCTGTTTTTGTACCAGTACCGTGCTGTTTTGGTTACTATAGCCGTGTAATATAATTTGAAGTCGGGTAGTATGATGCCTCCAGCTTTCATCTTTTTGCTTAGGGTCGCCTTAGCTATTCAGGCTCTTTTTTGGTTTCATATGAATTTTAAAACAGTTTTTTCTAGTTCTGTGAAGAATGTCATTGGTAGTATAACAGGAATAGCACTGAATCTATAAATGGCTTTTGGCATTATGGTCATTTTAATGATATTGATTCTTCCTATAATGGTATTTTAAATAGCCAAATAGTTCATCCCCACACTCCAGTCTATTATATATTATTCCAATTTTGCCCTAGAAAATTCAAAATTCCTTGGACAATATGAGTTGCTAGTGAATAGTCAAAATATCAAATGTTATTCAGTGAATATTGCTGTGTACATTCAATGTGGATAGTTTTCTTGAAGCATTTCATTTTCATGTTTGTTGACACACTTGACCTTCAATAAGCCACAAAGGTATCATGTAAAATCTAAGTTACATGAATGCAAGGAGTTTTGTGTATTTTGTTTACTGTTGGAACTTTCATGACTTCACAGTGCCTGACACAAATAGGCACTCAACAATTATTTGTTAAGCAAATGACTATTAGAAGGCATTTCATATTTTTTATGATTAATCACCATGTTAAGTTTAAACAGTTCTTCAAATTTTTCTCCATTCTTTTTTTTGACAACAGAAGAAAATTAAAATTTTTAATCCACTAACAAAATTGTGACACAACCAACTTGGTCAACAGAATAGAAAACCTATCATTCATTTGGTTTCTTTATTAGCATAGTGACCAAAATAATTAGATTGGCTGTATTACAGTCAATGTGGACTAGCCATATTTAGATATAAACTTTCACCAGCCTCTCTATATGTTATAGGATATTAATAATGGAAAACTTTCTGTCCCCATTTTGGCTTTTGGCTGCTATATGGAAATAATAAACACTGCATTCCGAAGAAAACAAAAATGTCCAAATTCATGCCTGAGAAACAGTTAAATGACTGTCTTTATTGGAGATGTGATTTAGAGATCATTTGTGAGGAGAATTTCTTTGGACAGAGCTGGCAATGAGTCCTATCATTCCAAGGAAAGAGTGTGTAGGATGTCTGTCTTTCATCTTTAGGGGGAAAAAAAAAAAAAAAAAAAAAGCTTGATATGTTCCTGGGAGTCAGAGGAACACAATGGCCAAGTCTCTGACTCCCAAATGAAAAACTTAAAAGCAGAGATGGGCTCTGGAGGTGGAGGAAAATGGATGAGTGCTTCCCATGGACCAGCTAGTAGACCTGGTGCCATTTTAAATCATACTGATAGGTCAGACTGAAGGGAAGCTGAGACCTCAACAAAGGGAGTCTGTGTAAAGTGGACCACTGAAGGACCAGCTGCTGAGAAGGAACAGCCAGTTAGAGACATGCCCACTCCATATCACAAGAAGTACCATCAAATATTCCCAGTGAGGGCCCCAGAAGGACACAGGCCCAGAGATGTCATAGGCAGCTTATGACACAGTGCCAGACAAGTAAGAATGTTCCTGTTCTCTTACCTCTTGACTTCCCTCCACTCTTTAGACCAAGGTCTTGTCAGAACTGTGGATAGTGGAGGAGGGAGGGAAGTATGCCATGCTTTCTTGGCTTCCCTCACAAAGAAAGCCCCAGTTAGAGAAAAGAAAGGTTTTAGCTTATAAATCCAGTTAGAGCTGCTTAATATAACAAAGCCCTGACACTCCGAATTGGGAACTTAAAAGGACCATTGGGCTTTCTTTCTCTAACAGTGAACAGAAACATCATGAGACTGCCTGAGTTTTTGTCCAGGATCATAGGTGGCATTTCCCCACTGAATAAGTTGTAAAGCAACTGGGAGAAAAAAAAAAAATGTGTTTTCTGGTTATGTCCCGCAAGTTCAGGTTGCTAACATACTGTTTCCATCCAGAAAACATAAGTTCTGTACTACTTCTTTTCAACTGGAGAGGCCTTAGAGAGCACCCAGTTTTCATTTTAAAGATGAGGATTCCAAAACTCAGAGGTATGGATTCAAGTGTCAAATATTTCCAGGTACTAAATTACCTTGGGCAAGAATCTTAGTTTCTTGAGCTTTGGTATCCTCATAAGCATAGCCAGAATGTTTTAAAAAGAAAGAAGTGCCGGGTGCGGTGGCTCACGCCTGTAATCCCAGCACTTTGGGAGGCCGGGGCGGGTGGATCGCGAGGTCAAGAGTTCAAGACCAGCCTGGCCAAGATGGTGAATCCCCCATCTCCACTAAAAATACAAAAAAAATAGCTGGGTGTGGTGGCACAGGCCTGTAATCCCAGCTACTCAGCAGGCTGAGGCAGGGAACTGCTTGAACCTGGGAGGCGGAGGTTGCAGTGAGCCGAGATTGTGCCACTACACTCCAGCCTGGGCAACAGAGCAAGACTCTGTCTCAAAAAAAAAAAAAAAAAAAAGGAAGAAGTAACATAACAGTAACAGTAAGAATATATGTTTCCCAAGATGTTGATATCAAATGACACAATACGTGTAGAAGTGATTTTATAACAGTAAAAAGATACACATGTATATTTTTTCATTATTGTTGGTGACTGACTCAGGGTTAGGATCAAGGTCTCCTGACTTTTAATCTGGTGTACTTTTCACTTCACCACACTATGTCTGTTTTGCATGTTTATGATATATATCAACAAGGATGTGAAACCATTTAAAAAATGGGTATCTCAAGATAATCATTCCATTTAATTAACAGTGTGTTGGATTGATCTAGTGTATCTGGGAAAACGGCCAATGGTTTTATACATATTTTCTGATGTGATCCTGTAGCTTTAAAATAGTGATTTGCCTTCAGTTACCTTAAAATAAAACTAACATTAAAGCTTACCTGAATTACCAGAATGTATAGCTATTGTAATTCTTGGGTAATGAACCATAACTGTTCTGACTCTAGAACATAACTTACTACATAAAGTCTGACATTCGAATTTTACTTGTATGGGTAATTTGACATAGAAGTAGGATGAACATATTTTTTAAACCCACTTATGTGAATTTCCTAACTTTTGATACTAAATTTTATATGTATATGTATATATACATAATATACATACATATATACATTAAATACCCACAAAATCCATATTCTAGTACCAGCATTGTATCACTGATCAACAACCACTTCTCCTGCTCACTGATCTGCTCTCTAACTATCCCTAGAGAAATTCCTAATTAATCCAAGAAGTAATTTTTTAAATATGTATCTTTGAAAATTTTTCAAGAAATACCACATAACACATATTTAAACCTGCCAGTTTCTTGGGATGAAAATGTAGAAACTACTAAAATAGAGCTTCAGTTCACCAGGATTCAAGGACTTTCCAAATCATATGATTATGAATTCCAATTTTTAAAAATAGCAACATATTTGCAGAGCAGAAGGCAAGTGAATTGGTAAGAATATTAAAAGAAGGAGAAAACATTTCTCTACAACATTTCATCCCTCGTTAGAATCTGATACAGTGGAATAGTCATTATGGCCAAAAAAATTACCAGTAAATGTCACAAAGACATAGTCTATTTCTAAATTGCCCCTAGCATTGGTTCTACCAAGCTGAGGAAGAAAATAGGTATTTTTCAGGAGATGTTAAAAAGCCTAAATTATAGTGTGTGCACCTGGTAGACCCACTCTAAAGATAATTTAAAAGAGATATGTGTCTTTTGAAGCCCATTTTTGGAAGCAAATTTATATTCTCTTATTGAAAAGATTCAGAGGAACTTCCTTTTAATTATGCTCTGGAAACCAAAAAGAAGCCACCAGGTTTTCTTCCATACAATATCAGAATGAATCAACAAGATGATTTTGCATAGAGATGACATATGGGACAGTAAAAATTAAACACATTTCTGGGAGGAAATTTCAATCAGCAAAGAAACAAAGAAAGCGAAACAAAATCTGCCGCCAAGTACACAGGTAGGAAAAAGTAGTAAGTTTTTAAAGAAATAAAACTCCATATCTTTCCAACCCACAAGACTTCTCTAGGGCTGACAGGACATGTGGTTTGACCACAGAATTACATATGTGGGTTCTTTTTTCTATATTCAGTGCAGAAAATATTTCTCTGATTTCCAAAGTAAAGGGAAAATCTTGCATCCAGTTATATATGGGTAAGTGTGTGGATAGAAATAGAAATAGAGCTAGAGATAGAGATAGAGATGGATATGAAGATGAAGCTGGAGATAGAGATAGAAATAGAGATAGAGATATATACTTTTTCACTGAAATGCCAATTTGTTTAAACTCCATGAAGTTCGGGGTTGTGTCTTGGTCATTTTTAGTACTCCTCAAATTTCATTCCCCCTCAGCCAGCACCTAACATGGTTCTTCTCCAATAAGCATTCTATAAGTATTTGCCGGATAAATGTCATATTGGATTGTCTTGAACTACTGTGAGATGACTACTTATCAGAAGAGAACTTTGGCACACTGCTCGAGAGGCACTTGAAGCAGCGGAGATGAAGTGTCAGTTTAAACAAGTGTTTCAGGGGTTCTAGTTTGAGAGCCCCAGTCATGAAGATCCAGCAGATTTAGGTAAAGTACAGGTGTCTGGAGGGCTTTGAGTTGGCTTGTCAGGACTCCTCACATAAGAGGACACTGTCGCCTATAAAATAACCATCCCAAGGAAACAAAGCTGAACTGGACACTCAAGTTTCACCCAAGTCAAACGGCTCTGTGTGAAAGGAGAGGGCACAGTTTTGAGTATGTGCTAGGATCTGATTGGCAGGTAGTATATAACACAAAGGTTAAGATCCAGGGCTTTAGGCATGAATTTCAATTCTGCAAGAAGTGGCTCTATGACATTGAGCAGATTCTTTAGTCTCTCTAAGCCTGTTTCTTTGGCTATAAAATTGGGTCATTACTATTGTGGAATCCCACAGAGTTGTGAGAAGTACAGAAGGGTGGCTTCTGGTTTCTGACAAGTTGACAAACCACCTCCTACAAAAGTAAGAAGAAACCATAGACTGAAGAAGTAAAATTAGGAAAAACTTAAGATGCCCTAGGGGGCCCAGGACAAGTCTGTCATAAATAAGTGGGAAGTGAGAAGGCAGCTTCCTGGGGTGGGAGGCAGCAGCTGAAGCAATGAAAAGTAGGTTGGATACATTTCTCTTGTCTTAAGCCACCAAGTTTGTGGTAATTTGCTATGGTAGCAACAGGAATTAATACACCTTATTTCTATAGCAATATGATATGGTTTTATCAGTCCTCTCTTATCACTTAATTAAATCATGGATATCCCAAAAACTAAAGCATAAACTTAAATCAAGTATTTCCTAGAATTTGCCAATTTAACATTTAAAATTTTCTTCAGATAAGTGCATGTAAAAATCAGCCTGGGATGATACTGTGCCAATGTCAGTTCCCTGGTTTGATAATGTACTCTAGTTGTGCAAGTTGTCGCCATTGGAGGATGGAAAGTGTACACAGGACTTTTCTTTACTGTTTCAGAACTTCCTATGAGTCTATACATATTTCAAAATAAGAAGTTAAAATTTAAAAACAAAAAGTAGGTTGAGATACAGCTTTCACATTCTCCTATTATTTTTTTCTTCACATTACCTTGAGGCCATCATTGCCTGTCCCCCCACTGAAGAAATCCAGGCTGCTGAGGGTAGGTGAGGGTGATATTCAGACAGCAAAGAAATCTTTTGTGGTGAACAGCTAATGAAAACAGGTGCAGGAGGGAAAAGAGAAAAAATAGTAACGCTACATGGAGAAACCTGGCAGACACATTCTTAACCAAGTGTTCAAGGTTAACATCACCAGTAATAAGTCACAATGATATCGTGTATCCCTGATATAACAGACTGAGAAGAGAAATTTCTCTTTGTGGTACATATTCCACAATCCCAGAACTCCATTCCAATTCTGAGAAAACACACAAATACAAATTGAGGAGCACACCACTAAACATCTGACCACTACTCTTCAGAACTGTCAAACTCATGAAAAACAAGGAAATTCTGATAAACTCTAACGAAGGAGAGGATATGACAAATAAATGCAATGTGGCATCTTGGAATAAATAGCAGAACAGAGAAAAAAGACAATAGTGAATGAACTGGTGAAATAATAATAAAGCCTGTGGCTTATTTACTACTGTTAAACCATGTTAATTTTTTAGATTTAACAAATGTACCACGGTTACGTAAGATGATAACATTAGGGGAAGCTGGGTGACAGTAAAGGGTGTATGGGAATCATTTGTACTCTCTTTGCAACTTCTCTGTAAATCTGAAATTATTTCAAATTAAAAAGTTTTTAAAAGCTGAAACGGGTACAGGTGACTCCACTACCCTTGACAGTCACTTCTCCACCCCCAGGCCCTACAAAATGCTTGAATTTATAGCAAAAGGAGTTGCCTGGTGGAGAAGCAGCATATGGGGTTAAACAAAAGTGGTTTGTGAAGTTCTGTTTCCAGCAATGATAGACTAAGTCATTTTGAGCCCACACTCCCACTGAGGACAACTAGAATACTGGGCAAGTATCTAAATATCTTCCTGAAGTCATCAGAGAACTACCAAGGAAATGAAGAATAAAAAGTTCAAGAGAGAAGAAAAATTCAGAGAAATGAGCCTGGAAGCATTTGGGGCTTCATTTCTACTCAGGCCAATTTTCAATTCAAACAGTACTGGCTGAAAGGCTGAGAAGCTAAGCAGAGATTTTCAAAGACCCTTGGGTGTTAGGGAGACAAAAATTGCAGTTCAAGGGCTGCCAAAAAAGGAGGATTCTGATAAACAGCAGAGTTTTTCAGTTGTGACAACAGAAGGCTATACTCTGAGTAAAGAGTAACACCAGAAATAAATCAGCCCTCATAAATATAAAAGCCCAATTTTGAATAATCTCAATCCCAGATCCAGCTGCCTGGCGGAAGCAAATGTAAATTCCCTCTAGAACAAAATAACATTACCCAGAGCCATAAATTATCTCATAATTTTTCAAATGAGATGACTAACCATTGATCAGAAATAGCCAGGTTCATGAGAAGACTACGAATAAAAAACAAGACATAAAATATATTAGAAATAGACCAACAGGTAATGCAGATTATGAAGTTGCCAGACATGAACTTAAAAAACTATAATATTTCAATGTATTGAATGATAATACTGAGAATTTTGGCAGGGAACTTGAAAATATTTTAAGTGTAAATTCTAGTAGTAAAAAATGTTATATCAAAAATTTAAAACTAAATGGAAGGGCTTAACAGTATATTATAGAGAAGATAAAACAAGTTACTGGAAGATAAATTAGGAGCAATTATCCAGGCTGAAACAAGGAGAGACTTAAGATTTGACAATATCGTTTAAAAGGTTAAAAACATTTGAGAAATGGTGAAAACTCTAAAATATACAAACTGGAGTCCCTAAAGAGAAAAAAATCGAAGGAAAAAATACCCAAAATTATATTGATTGATAATTTTTCCAAACTTATGTAAGGTCTCAAGCATGATAATATTAAGAAATTAAGACCTAGGAACATCATAGGAAAAATTCTGAAGAGCTAATGCAAGTAGAAAATTCTAAAATCAGAGGGATGTCAAAAATAAAGACAAAATTCCATGAGCTTTCAGAGAAAAATAATTGTTTAGTGTCAAATGAATATGCTTCAGGATTTACTTCAAATTGTTCAACAACCATACCAAAGTGAAAATAAATATAACAGATTAGGGGGCGGAGCAAGATGGTCGAATAGGAGCAGCTCCAGTCTTCAACTCCCCAGCCAGCCACACAGAAGACCAGTGATTTCAAGATGTCTGAGGTAATGGGTTCATCTCACTGTCGATCATCGTACTGGTCAGCTGCTTTGCAGCCCTCACCTCAGCAAGAGCTGAAGCAGGGCAAGGCATTGCTCACCAGCCGCGGGGAAAGGGAACTTTTCCCAGCCAGGGGAACTGAGACACAACACCTGGAGAATCGGGTAACTCCCACCCCAATACTGGGCGCTTTGAGCAAACAGGCACACCAGGAGACTCATCTCACACTCTGGCTTTGGAGGTCCGCACCCACGAGCCTCCCTCATTGCTATCACAGCAGCTCCGTGATTCACCTGCAAGGCAGCAGCAGGCTGGGGAGGGGCTCACCATTGCTCAGGCCAAGTAGGTAAACAAAGCTGCTGGGAAGCCGAAACCTGGGTGGGAGCCCACAGCAAGCTCAAGGAAACCTGCCTGTCTCTGTAGACTCCACCTCTGGGGGCAGGGCACAGTAGTAAACAACAACAAAGCAGACACTCTGCAGACACAAACGTAAATCCACTCTGTCTGGACAGCTTGAAGAGAGAGGGATCTCCACCACTGCTGAGATCTGAGAAGGGACAGACTGCTCGTCAAGCTGGGTCCCTGACCCTGAGTAAAGCCTAACTGGGAGACATCCCCCACTAGGGCAGTCTGGATTCCCACACCCTCACAGGTGGAGCACAACTCTGGGAGAGGGAAGCTTCCAAAGCAAGAATCTGACAGGTACACCCTTGCTGTTCAGAAATATTCCCATCTTCGCGGCCTCTGCTGCTGATACCCAGGCAAACAGTGTCTGGAGTGGACCTCAAGCAATCTCCAACAGACTCATTAGCTGAGGGTCCGACTAGAAGGAAAACTATCAAACAGGAAGGACACCTACACCAAAAGCCTATCAGTACATCACCATCATCAAAGACCAGAGGCAGATAAACCAAAGATGGGAAAGCAGGGCAGAAAAGCTGGAAATTCAAAACAAGAGCGATCTCCCCAGCAAAGAGCTACAGCTCATCGCCAGCAACGGATCAAAGCTGACGGAGAATGACTTTGACGATGAGAAGAAGGCTTCAGTCCATCAAATTTCTCAGAGCTAAAGAGAACACATCTAAAGAAAGAAACTAAAATCTTGGAAAAAAGTGGAAGAATTGATGGTTGTGAGTAATGCAGAGAAGGTCATAAACGAAATGAAAGAGATGAAAACCATGACACGTAGAAATAATGCGGACAAATGCACAAGCTTCAGTAACCACTTGATCAACTGGAAGAAAGAGTATCAGCCATTGAGGATCAAATGAATGAAATGAAGCTGTGAAGAGAAAACCAAAAGAAAAAAAAGAAGCAAAAAGAATGAACAAAGCCTGCAAGAAGTATGGGATTATGTAAAAGACCAAATCTACGCCTGATTAGTGCCTTGTTAGGAAATAAACCAAGTTGGAAAACACTCTTCAGGATATCATCCAGGAGACCCCAACCTAGTAGGGCAGGCCAACATTCAAACTAGGAAATACAGAGAACTTCACAAAGATACTCCCCGAGAAGAAAGCAACCTAAGACACATAACGCCGACCAAAGTTGTAAAATGAAGGAAAAACCTTACAGCCAGAGAGAAAGGTCGGTTTCACCACAAAGGGAAGCTTCTCCATCAGATCGCTATTACAGATTCTCTGGCAGAAACTCCAAGCCAGAAGAGAGTAAATAACATTCAACATTTTAAAGAAAAGAATTTTAAAACCCAGAAATTTAACCAGCCAAACTAAGTTTCATAAGTGAAGGAGAAGCAAAACTTCTACAGATAAGCAAATGCTTAGAGATTTTGTCACCACTAGGTCTTTGCCTTTACAAGAGACCCTGAGGGCACAAACATGGAAAAAGGGAAACAACCCGCACGCAGCCATCTCAAAAACATGCTTCGAAAATGTAAAGACCACTGCAATAGGTGAAACTATATCAACTAATGAGCAAATGAAGGGACACTACAACAAAGACCAAGTTCACACACAAACACCCTAACCTAAATGTAAATGGACTAATGTTCAGAATTAAGAGACATAGACTGGCAAATCCGACAGAGCCAAGAATCACTGAATTGCAGTCTGCATAACCATCTCACACGAGAAGGCTGCTGATAGGTCGCAACAAAGGATGGAGGGAAGACAATGCTAAATGAGTATGTCTGCTGTAAATGTACTACTGGCCCTCTGATGAAACATGACCAAACCATCAAAGATCAAAAAGATTTGAAAGAAGGCTATTACATAATGGAAGGGATCAATTCAACAGGAAGAGCTAACTATCTCTAATATATATATGCACCACAGAGAGCACCTAGGATTCATAAAGCAAAGTCCTAGAGACTAGACAAAAGACACTAGACCCACACAAGGGTACTTAACACTCCACTGCCTATTAGAATATCTAACGAGACAGAAAGCACGCGATATTCCAGAATTGAACTCACCCAGTAAGCAGACCTAATGGCATCTATAGAACCACCCCAAATCACCACAATATAAGTATTCTTCTTCGGCACATCGTATCTTCTATTCCAAATTCGACCACGAATAAAGCAAAGTACCCTCAGCAAATGTCGAAATTATGAACAAACTGTCTCTCAGACCACAGCAACCAAACAACCGGTAATTCAAGAAACTCAATCAAAACCGCCAACTACATGGAAACCACAAACTGCCCTAATGACTACCAAATGACAACGAAATGAAGGCAGAAATAAAGATGTTCTCGAAACCAATGAAACATACCAGAATACGTAAAGCAGTGTAGAGGGAATTGGCAACAAACATGAAGCGGCAGACCAAACTAATTTTAACATCTGAACGTTAACGAACAGCCAAGAGCAAAACATTCTGGTGCCATGAAGGCTAAAATCCAAGATCAGAGTGAACTGAAGGGAGATAGAGACACAAAAAAAACCCTCCAAAAAAAATCCCCACAACTATGGTTGCCTTTTAAAGACCATTACAATCACCAGTAAGACTAACAGTAGAAGAGGATAAATGAAATCAAACTAATTTTAATTAAAATGATAAAGGGGATGTCACCACCAACTTGCAAAATACAAACTACCATCAGAGAATACTATAAACACCTCACGCGAAATAAACTGGAAAATCTAGGAAGAAAATGATACTTCCTTGACACTTACACTCTTCCAAAGGACTAAACCAGGAAGAAGTTGAACTCTGACAGACAAGGCTCTTGAAATTGAGGCAACAATTACTGTCACCAAAAAGTTCAGATGGATTCACAGCTTGAATTCACTAGAGGTACAAGGAGGAGTTGGTACCATTCCTTCTGAAACTATTCATTCCAATCATTAGAAAAGAGAATCCTCCCTAACTCATTTTATGAGCTAACATCATCCGGATACCAAAGCCTGGCAGAGATGGTTACCGAAAAAAGAGAATTTTTAGACCAATATCCCTAGATGAACATCATAAAACCAATAAAATACTGGCAAAACCGATTCAGCAACACATCAAAGCTTATCCACCATGATCAAGTGGGGTTTCATCCCTGGGATGCAAGGCTGGTTCAACATTCGCGAATCAATAAAATACAATCCAGCATATAAACAGAACCAAAGTGACAAGAACCACATGATTATTTCAATAGATGCAGAAAGGCTTTTGACAAAATTCAACAGCTCCTTTCATAAAACGCCAATAAATTCGTATTAATGTTCCACCTCAAAAATAATAAGAGCTATTTATGACAACCCACGTTCATCATACCGAATGGGCAAAACTGGAAAAATTCCTTTGAAAACTGGGTAATAAGCATTAGATGCCCTCTCTCACCAACTCCTATTCAATATAGTGTTGGAAGTTCTGGCTAGGGCAATCAGGCAAGAGAAAGAAATCATATATCCAGCTAGGAAAAGAAGAAGCCTGTCTGTCCCTGTTTCAGATGACATGATTGTATATTTAGAAAACCCCATTGTCTCGGCCCAAAATCTCCTGTTGATAAGCAACTTCAGCAAAGTCTCAGGATACAAAATTAATGCAAAATCACAAGCATTCTTACACACCACACAGTAACAGACAAACAGAGCTAAATCATGAATGAACTTCCATTCACAATTGCTTCAAAGAGAATCAAATACCTAGGAATCCAACTTACAAGGGATGTAAAGGACCCTTCAAGGAGAACTACAAAACCACTGCTCACTGAAATAAAAGAGGACACAAAAACAAATGGAAGAACATACCATGCCTACGGATAGGAAGAATCCCCAAGATCGTGGAAAATGGCCATACCACCAAGGTAATTTATATAGATTCAATGCCATCCCCATCATACCAATGAGCTTTTCACAGAATTGGAAAAACTGCTTAAAGTTCATAGGAACCAAAAAAGAGCCCGCGATCTCCAAGACAATCCTAAGTCAAAGAACAAAGCTGGAGGCATCACGCTACCTGACTTCAAACTATACTACAAGGCTATGCAACCAAACAGCACATGGTACTGGTACCAAACAGAGATATAGACCAATGGAACAGAACAGAGTCCTCAGAAATAATACCACACATCTACAGCCATCTGATCTTTGACAAACCTGAGAGAAACAAGAAATGGGGAAAGGATTCCATTTAATAAATGAAAGTTGAAATTGGCTGTCAGTAGAAAGCTGAAACTGGGATCCTTTCCTTACTCCTCATAATGTAAAATTAATTCAAGATGATTAGAGACTTAAATGTTAGACCTACTCATAAAATCCTAGAGGAAAAACCTTAGGGTAGTACCATTCAGGACATAGGCATGGGGCAAAGACTGCCAAAACACCAAAAAGCAACGGCAGCAAAAGCCAAATTGACAAATGGGATCTCATTAACTAAAGAGCTTCTGCACAGCAAAAAAGAAACTACCATCAGAGGAACAGGCAAACTCACAGAATGGGAGAAAATTTTGCAATCTACTCATCTGACAAAGGCTAATATCCAGAACCTACAAAGAACTCCAACAAATTCTATAAGAAAACAAACAACCCCATCAAAGTAAGGCAAGGATATGAATAGACATTTCTCAGTAAAAGAAGACATTCGTACAGCCAACAAAACACACATGAAAAAAAATGCTCATCACTGGCCATCATCAGAGAAATGCAAATCAAAACCACAATGAGATACCATCTCACACCAAAGGAATGCATGCATCATTAAAAAGTCAGGAAACAACAGGTGCTGGAGAGGATGTGGGAGAAATAGGAACACTTTTACACTGTTGGTGGATTGTAAACTAGTTCAACCATTATGGAAAACAGTATGGCTATCTCATGATCTAGAACTAGATGTACCCATACAACCCAGCCATCCCATTACTGGGGATATTCCAAAGGATTATAAATTATGCTGCTCTAAAAGACACATGCACACGTATGTTTATTGCGTAGCACTATTCACAATAGCAAAGACTTGAATCAACCCAAATGTCCATCATGACAGATTGATTAAGAAAATGTGGTAACATATACACCATGGAATACGTGCAAGCCATAAAAGGATACGAGTTTGTGTCCTTGTGGTGGGACATGGATGCAGCTGAATCCATCATTCTTAGCAAACTATCACAAGAACAGAAAACCAACACCGCAGATGTTCCCCTCACTCCATAGGTGGGGGAACTGAACAATGAGATCACTTGACCTCGAAGGGGAACATCAATGCTTAATCGGGCCTATCAAGGAGGGGAGGGGAGGGATTGCATTGGGAGTTACACCTGATGTAAATGACGAGTTGATGGCAGCACACCAACAAGGCACAAGTATACATATAACAAACCTGCACGCTATGCACATGTACCCCACAAACTTACAGTATAATAATAATAAATAAATTTAAAAAAAAAAAAGAGTTTAAAAATAAAAATAGAATAGAACCCTAAGGATATACCTATAGCTATTAGGGAATAAAAAAGTATGGTATCTATCCTTGAAAAAAAAAAATATATATATAACAGATTAATAATTTTTTCCATATGAAAGATAAAAACACATGAACCTAAAATTTTATTTCTTAAGAACAAAAAATTAAATCTAGAGAGATGTTGCAAGAGATATGGAAAGTATGGGTGATCAAATAACATAATTATGTAAAAATAAAGGGAAAAAAGAAGTAAAGGAGGGAGATTTGTCCATAACCAACAGTTAAAATTCTAAAAAATACCAACCCAGTTTATATGTGTGTGGCTAAGAACATAAATGGAAAAACAAAGGCTCTCACATTTAACTAACACACACACATGCACATGCATATATTGTGTCAACAGGATGATTTCTATAAAAGGCATATATACTTAAAACAAAAAAAAATGAAAAGTGTCAAAAATCAAAGGCTGGGAAAGACATACCAAGTAAATCTAAAATGAAGAGAATGTTGAGATGGGAATTTTATTATCTAACAACAACAAAACTAAACAAAAACAAAGAAAAAAACAAGCAAAACATTTTAGCTGAAAATACCAAAAGAAATATCATAGAATGCTATCTACTTATAAAAAGAACAACAGAATGGAAACATATTCAGCATAAACATAGATGTTCTTAGTACAGCCTCAAACAACAACAGAAGTGCTGAGAGAAACATGCACATCCACTGAATGTATAGCCCCACATGTTGACAGTTAGTGGAACACATCTAAAGCCACACCTAGAAGGATGTTTATGTTTAAATGTAATTGTCAGACTATCAGAAAGGTTGAAAACTAACAAAAACTTCAACACAAGCAGGTGGATAAACAGCCGCAAAACAAACTCAATAAACAAGAAGGAAGCAAATAGTAAAGGCAGATTTACAAAACAGGATGAAGAAAACCAAAACCTAAGTCTTTGAAAATATTAATTTTTGAAATTAATATTAAGTCTTTGAAAATATTAATAAGATAGACAGTCTTTTGGTAAGATTGATCAAGAAATGAATCTGGAACTTCGTCAGCACAGCAAGATGGCCGAATAGAAGGCTCCACCCATTGTCCCCCCACCCCCACAAGGATACTAATTTAATAACTACCTACACACACACAAAAAAAGCACCTTACAAGAGCCACAAATCAGGTGAGCAATCACAGCACCTGGTTTCAATTTCATATCACTGGAAGTGGCACTGAAGACAGCGGGAAACACAGTCTCGAGTTGCCAACACCATTTGTCCCCCATTCCCCAGCAGTGTGCATAGAGAGAATCTGTTGGGAGAGGGAGAGCACAGCAATTATAAGACATTGCACTGAATTCAGTGCTGCCTGTCAGAGCAGAAAGCAAAACCGGGCTGAACTCAGCTGAGGCCCACCCACAGAGGGAGTGTCTAAATCAGACCTAGTCAGAAGGGAATCACCTATCCCAACAGTCAGATCTTGAGTTCTGGCAAGCCGCACTACCATGGGCTAAAGTGCTCTAGGTCCGTAAATAAACTTGAAAGGCACTCTAGCCCACGAGGACTACTACTCCTAGGCAAGTCCCAGTGCGGAACTAGGCTCAGAGCTGGGGGCACATGACCTACTGTGACAGTCAAGGAGGATAAGGAAATGCTTGCACCACTCCTTCCCCAACCCCAGGCAGCACAGCTCATGGCTCTAAAAGAGACCCCTTCCTTTTGCTTGAGGAGAGGAGAGAGAAGACCAAAGAGGACTTTGTCTTGCATCTTGGATACCAGCTCAGCCACAGGAGGATAAGAGCACCAGTCAGAGTTTGGAGGCCCCCTTTCCAGGCACTAGCTCCTGGACATTTCTAGACAAACTCTGGGCTGGAAGGGAACCTGCTGCCTTGAAGGGAAGGATCCAGTCCTGGCAGGATCTATCACCTGCTGACTAAAGAGCCCTTGGGACCTGAATAAGCAGCAGCAATACCCAGGTAGTATGCCATGAGTCTTGGATGAGCATCTGAGGCTTGCTGGTTTCAGATGAGACTCAGCACATTCTCAGCTATGATGAATATGAGGAGAGACTCTTCCTGCTTGAGAAAAGTGGAGGGAAAACAAAAGGGGAGTTTTTATTGCACCTTAGACACAGGCTCAGCCACAGGGGGGTAGAGTACCAAGCAGGCTCCTGGGGTCCCCGATTCCAGACCTTGGCTCTTGTACGGCATTTCTGGACCTGCCCTAGGCAAGAGGAGGCCACTGCCCTGAAGGGTGAGTCTCAGGCCAGGCAGCATTCACCACCAGCTGACTGAAGAGGACTTGGACCTTAAGGGAACATCAGGGGGAACCTGGCAATACTCCTCTTGGGCCTGTGATGGTACAGCCATGGGATGTGGCATCTCTGCCTGTGAAAAGGAGAGGGAAGAGTAGGAAGGACTGAATGTCATTATTTGAGTGCCGTCTCAGCCACAGCACAAAAGAACACCAGGTAGATTTGGAAAGTCTTTTACTCCACTGCCTGGCTCCCAAAAGGTACCTGGATATGCCTGGGACCCGGGGGATCTCACCACCCTAAAGGAAAGGTCATAGCCTGACTGGCTTCACCACCTGCTAATTGTAGAGCCCCAGGGCCTTGAACAAACTTAGGCAGTAGTCAGGCAGTGATTACAGTGGGCCTTGGTGAGATCCAGCGCTGTGCTGGCCTTAGGTCTGACTAAGCGTAGTCTCCGTGGTGGTCACAGGGGTGCTTGTGTCACTCCAACCCCAGGACTAGGTAGGTGGCTCAGAACAGACAGAGAGACTCTGTTTATTTGGGAGAAAGTAAGGGAAGAGAGTAAGAGTTTCTGCCTGGTAATCCAGAGAATTCTTCCAGATCTTATCCAAAACCATCAAGGTGGTACCTCTATGAGTTTGCAAGAATCACAGCATTACTGGGCTTGGGGTGAACCCTAATGCAGATACAGCTTAGATCACAACACCCAAGTCCTTTCAAATACCTGGATGGGTACAAACAAGCTCAGATTGCAAAGACTACAATAAATACCTAACTCTTCAATGCCAAGACACAGACAAATATCTATAAGCATCAAGACAATCCAGGAAAACAGGACCTCACTATTAAGGAGCTAAATAAGTCTCCAGGGACTAATCCTGGAGAAAGAGAGATATGCGAGCTTTCAGATAGAGAATGCAAATTAACTGTTCTGAGAACTCAAAGAAATTCAAGGTAATGCACAGATGGAATTCAGAATTCTATCAGATAAACTTAACAAAGACATTGAAATAATTTAAAAGAATGAAGCACAAATTCTGGAGTTGAAAAATGCAAGTGACACTGACTGAAGAATGCATCTGAGTCTTTATTTATTTATTTATTTATTTTTGAGACAGGGTCTTGCTCTATCACCTAGGATGAAACGTAATGGTACAACTATGGCTCACTGCAGTGCTGACCTCCCAGGATCAAGTGATTCTCCCACCTCAGCCTCCCAAGTAGCTGGGACTGCACATGCACCATACCTGAGTAATTTTTGTTTTGTATTTTTTGTATAGATGGGTATTTGACATGTTGCCAGGCTGGTCTCGAACTCCTGGGCTCAAGCGATCCACCCACCTTGACCTCACAAAGTGCTGGGATTATAGGTATGAGACACTTCACCTGGCCGAGAGGCTCTTAATAAAAGAAGTGATCAAGAAAAAAAAAAAAAGAATTGGTGAGGTTGAAGACAGATTATTGGAAAATACACAATCAGAGGAGACCAAAACAAAAAAAAAAAGAAAAGAAAAAAAACGAAGCAGATATACAGGATCTAGAAAATACTTCAAAAGGGTAAATCTAAGAGTTATTGGCCTTAAAGAGGAGGTAGAGAAAGAGATGGGGTAGAAAGTTTATTCAAAGAGATAACAGAGAACTTCTCAAACCTAGAGAAAGATATCAATATTCAAGTACAATAATGTTATTGAACACCAAGCAGATTCACCTCAAAGAAGACTATATCAAGGCATTTAATAATCACACTTCCAAAGGTCAAAGATAAAGAAAGGATCCTAAAAGCAGTAAGAGAAAAGAAACAAATACAATGGAGCTGCAATACATCTGACAGCAAACTGTTCAGTGGAAACCTTACAGGCCAGGAAAGAGTGGCATGACATATTTAAAGTGCTGAAAGAAAAAACTTTTACCCTAGAATAATATATCCAGCAAAAATATCCATCAAATATGAAGGAGAAATGAAGACTTACCGAGACAAATAAAAGCTAAAAGCTAAGGGATTTCATCAACATCAAATCTGTCCTACAAGGAATGCTAAAGGCAATATTTCAGTCAGAAAGAAAAGGACATTAATGAGCAACAAGAAATCATTTAAAGATACAAAACTCACTGGTAATGTTAAGTACACAAAAACCACAAAATATTATAACACTGTAACTGTGGCGCATAAACTGCTCTTAAGTAAAAGGACTAAACAATGAACTAATCAAAAATAATAACTACCACAACTTTTTAAGATGTTGACAGTACAATAAGATACAAATAGAAACAATAAAAACTTAAAAAGCAGGGAGACAAAGTTAAAGTGTAGAGTTTGTATTATTTTCATTTTTGCTTGTTTGTTCATGCAAACAATGTTAAGTTGTTATCAGCTAAAAATAATGGGTTATAAGGCATTATTTGCAAGCCTCATGGTAACCTCAAATTGAAAAACATACAAGAGATATACAAAAAAATTAAAGACGAGAAATTAAATCATACCTCTGGAGAAAATTACCTTCACTGAAAGGACAACAGGAAAGAAGAAAAGAAGGAAGAGAAGACTATAAAACAACCAGAAAACAAATAACAAAATGGCAAGAGTCAGTACTTATCAATAATAACATCGAATGTAAATGGACTAAACTCTCCAATCAAAAGATGTACAGTGGCTGAATGAATTAAAAACAAAAAACAATACCGAATAATCTGTTGATTACAAGAAACACACTTCACCTATAAAGACACATATAGACTGAAAATAAAGGGATGGAAAAAGATATTCCATTTGAAAGAAAACCAAAAGAGAGAAAGAGTAGCTATACTTATATCAGACAAAATAGATTTCAAGACAAAAACTATAAGAAGAGACAAAGAAGGTCACTATATAATGATAAAGTCAATTATCAATTATCAATGATAAAATGTCAATTCAGCAAGATGATATAACAATTATAAATATATAGTTGTGCAAAAGCAATTCTGATTTCTGCCATTAAAAGTAATGGCAGAAACTTACTTTTAAAGGGCAGAAACTGCAATTACTTTAGCACCATCCTAATATATGCACCCAACACTGGAGCGCCCAAATATATAAAGCAAATATTATTAGAGCTAAAGAGAGAGATACACCACAATACAAAAATAGCTGTAGACTTCAACATTCCACTTTCAGCATTGGACAGATCTTCCAGACAAAAAATCAACAAATAAACATTGGACTTAATCTGCACTATAGATCAAATGGACCTAATAGATAGTTACAGAATATTTCATCCAATGGCTGCAGAATACGCATACCTTTCTTCAGCACATGGATCACTCTCAAAGATATACCATATGTTAGGTCACAAAACAAGTCTTAAAACATTCAAACAAATTGAAATAACATCAAGCATCTTTTCTGCCACATTAGAATAAAACTGCAAATCAATAACAAGATGAATTTTGGAAACTATACAAATATATGGAAATTAAACAACATGCCCTTGAAAGACCAGTGGTTAAATGAAGAAATTAAAAAGGAAACAAAAACTTCTGGAAACAAATGATGATGGAAACACAAAATACCCAAACCTATGGGATACAGCGAAAGCAGTACTAAGAGGGAAGTTTATATAAATGCCTATATCAAAAGAGAAGAAAAACTTCAAATAAACAACCTGACAATGCATCTTAAGTAACTAGAAAAGCAAGAGCAAACCAAACCCAGAATTAGTAGGAGAAAGAAATAATAAGGATCAAGGAAGAAATAAATTGAAATAAAATCACAATATGGAATATCAAAACAAACAACAACAACAAAAAAAGCTGATTTTCTGAAAAGATAAAATTGACAAACCTTTAGCCAGACTAACTAAAAACAGAGAGAAGACCCAAATATATAAAATAGAGATGAAAAATGAGACATTACAACTGATGCTCCAGAAATTAAATGGATCATTAATGGCTACTATGAGCAACTATATGCCAATAAATTGGGAAAATCTAGAATAAATGAATACATTTATTGACACATACAGCACTAACACTATGTCAAAGCCATAATAGGAGGTCTCCCAGTGAAGAAAAACCTGGGACTTGATGGCTTCATTGCTGAATTCTACCAAACATTTAAAGAAGAATTAATACCAATCCTACTCAAACTACTACAAAAAATAAAAGAGGAAGGAAAACTTCCTAACTTATTCTCCAAGGCCAGTATTACCTGATACCAAAATCTGACAGACATATAAAAAAAGAAACTATAAGCCAATATCACTGATCAATATTGATGCAAAAGTCCTCAACAAAATACTAGCAAACCCGATTCAACAAAACATTCAAAAGATCATTTATCCTAACCAAGTGGGATTTATCCCAGGGATGCAAGGACAGTTCAACACATGCAAATCAATTAATGTCATAGCTCATATCAACAGAATGAAGGACAAAAACCATAAGGCCATTTCAATTGATGCTGCAAAAGCATTTAATAAAATTGAACATCCCTTCATAACAAAAACCATCAAAAAACTGAATATAGAAGGAACATATCTCAACATAATAAAAGTCATATGTAACAGACTTATAGCTAGTATCACACTGAATGGGGAAAAACAGAAAGGCTTTCTTCTAAGCTGTGGAACAAGGATGCCCCCTTTCACCACTGTTATTCAACATAGTACTGGAAGTCCTAGTTAGAACAATCGGACAGAAGAAAGAAACATAAGGCATCCAAATTAGAAAAGAGGAAGTCAAATTATTCTTGTTTTCAGAAGAGAAGATCTTATATTTGGAAAAACCTAAAGACTACACCAAAAAAACTATTAGAACTGATAAATAAGTTCAATAAAATTGCAGGATACAAAATCAACATACAAAAACCAGTGATATTTCAATATGCCAACAGTGAACAATCTGAAAAAGAAATCAACAAAGCAACCCCATTTACAATAATAGCTACAAATAAAATTAAATATCTAGGAATTAACCAAAGAAGTGAAAGATCTCTGCAATGAAAATTACAAAACATTGATGCAATAAATTGAAGAAGTCACAAAAATATGGAAAGATATTTTATGTTGAAGTATTAGAAGAATCAATATTGTTAAAATGTCCGTAATACCCAAAGCAATCTACAGATTCAATGCAATCCTTATCAAAGTACCAATGACATTCTTCACAAAAAATAGAAAAAACAATTCTAAAATATATATGGAGCCAGAAAATACCCAGAATAGCCAAAGAGAACGAAACTGGGATAATCATATTACCAGACTTCAAATTATACTACAAAGCTACAGTGATCAAAACAGCATGGTACTGGCATAAAAACAGACACATGGATCAGTGGAACAGAATAAAGAACACAGAGATAAAGCCATACATCTACAGTGAACTCGTTTTTGACAAAGTTGCCAAGGACATACTTTGGGGAAAGGACAGTCTCTTCAATAAATGGTGCTGGGGAAACTGGATCATTCATATGCAAAAGGATGAAACGAGACCCCCTATCTCTGCCATATACAAAAATCAAATCAAAATAGATTAAAGGCTTACATCTCACATTTTAACTATGAAACTACTACAAGAAAACATTGGGGAAAATCTCCAGAACATTTGTCTGGGCAAAGATTCTTGAGTAATGCCTCACAAGCACAGGTAACCAAAGCAAAAATGGACAAATGGGATCACATCAAGTTAAAAAGCTTCTGCACAGCAAAAGAAACAATCAACAAAGAGACAACCCACAGAATCGGAGAAAATATTTGTAAATAATCCATCTAACTAGGGATTAATAACCAGAATACATAAGAAGCTCAAACAACTCTATAGGAAAAAGTCTGATAATCCCATCAAACGTGTGCAAAATATATGAATAGACATTTCTCAAAAGAAGACATGCAAATGGCAAGCAGGCATATGAAAAGGTGCTCAACATCACTGATCATCAGAGAAATTCAAATCAAAACTACAATGAGATATCATTTCAGCACAATTAAAATGGCTTTTATCCAAAAGTCAGGCAATAACAAATGCAGGTGAGGATGTGGAGAAAAGGGAACCCTGGTATACTATTAGTGGGAATGTAAATAGTATAACCACTATGGAGGACAGTTTGGCAACTCCTCAAAAAATTAAAAATAAAGCTACCATATGATCCAGCAATCCCACTCCTGGATATATACCCAAAAGAAAGGAAATCAGTATATTGAAGTGATATCTGCAGTCTCATATTTGTTGTAGCACTGTTTACAATAGCCAGGATTTGGAAGCAACCTAAGTGTCTATCAACAGAAGAATAGATAAAGGGAATATGGTACTTATACATAATGGAGTACTATTCAGCCATAAAAAAGAATGAGATTCTGTCATTTGCAACAACATGGATGGAACTGGAGATCATCATGTTAATTGAAATAAGCCAGGCACAGAAAGACAAACCTTGCATGTTCTCACTGATTTGTTGGAGCTAAAAATTAAAACAATTGAACTCATTGAGATAGAGAGTAGAAGCATGGTTACCAGAGGCTGGGAAGTGTGGGGGGAACGGGCAGGGCAGGGGAAGTGAGGATGTTTAATGGGTACAAAAACACAGTTACAATGAATAAGACCTAGCATTTGCCAGCACAACAGGGTGGCTATAGTCAGAAACAATGGTACATTTTTAAATAACTAGAAGATTATAATTGGATTGTTTGTAATACAAGGGATAAATGTTTCAGGGGGTAGATACCCCATTTACCCTAATGTGATTATTATGTATTGTATGCCTGTAACAAAATGTCTCATGTAACCCATCAATACATGGGTTACATGTCCCCACAAAAGTTAAAATTTCAATTTAAAAAATAAATCAGTAAGAAAATCAATAATAAAGAAATTATTCTGCAAATAAAATACAGACTGAAAATGGTAGCTTTTAAAAACAATAAAAACATGCTATAAATATCTACATATTGAGAAATTTGAAAACCTAAACTAAAAGGACACATTTATGGGAAAATAGTTAAACATTTATATATGATAAAAGCATAAATAAATTGAAATGGCAAGTAAAGGTCTTCCTTGCCATAAAAAGACCCAGTCAAGATTGTTTGGCAGGTGAGTTTCATCAAACTTTCAAGGAAAAATTCATCACCTCTACAAGTCATTCCAGAATGTAGAGAAAGAGTGAAAGCTTCTGACTTGTTTTATGAAGCTAAGGTTATCTAGATTTCCAAATTAGTTAAAGACAATGTAAGAAAAATATATATAAGCTTATTTTAATATGTATGAACATAATCCATAAATCTTAAATAAATTATTAGCCAACAAAATCGGAAAGTGTATTACAAAATACATTAGATCACGTAGTCATTCATGACCTCAGTAATAAAAAATGATTCAACATCAGGGCAGAAATCTATTGATGAAATTTACCACATTAAAGTCTTAAGGAAAGAAATACAATTTCCCCCTTCAAATGCAGGGAAAAAATTGAGCAAATTTTCAACATCTATTTATGATTTTTAAAAGATTTAGTAAACTAAAAATAGAATAAAACTTTCTAATTTTGTAAAGACTATAAGCTAAAAATATATACAGTAAATAGTATGCTTAATGGTAAATCGGCACAGACTCTTCAAGAACAGGAAGAAGATAAGAATGCCCATCATGAGTGCTAGCAATCTTGGTCAAAGCCCTGGAGCGAGGAAAGAAAATAAAGCGTGTAGATTGCAAGGTAAGAGATAAAATGGTGTCATTTGCAGAAAGAATAAATGAATTACATTGAAAAAAATTAACAGAATTAAGTGATATACCATTAGATTAACAATGAAGCCTCAGCAAGTTTACTGACACAAGATCAACTTAGAAAAATTCATAATATTTTCCTATTACAGCAATAACCAACTAGAAATTATATAAAAATAATATGCCTTTTATAATAGCAATAAAATGTATACAATAAATATACAGGATCTCAGTGCAGCCATTGTTGAACACTATTAAATAACATATAAGTTCTTAATATATAGAGAGAGATTTTGTGTTCTGAGCTGGATCAATTTAATATTATGAAGAATCCAATTCTTCCAAAATTAATCCATAAATTCAATGCAAATTCTATAGAAATCATAGCTGGAGTTTTTGAGGAACTTAATAAAATTATTTTGAAATTTATATGGAAGAAAAATACACACAAATAGCTATTAAACTTCAAAAAGGAAGAGCTAAGAGGGAGGACTTAACCTAGCTATGGTTTAAAGGATCCATAAATCCCATAGTAATAAATACAGTAAGATACTGGCCAGAAAATTGAGCAAATAGACCAATGAAACCAAACAGAAACCCTATAGACAGACTCATGAATGTATGAAAACTTTGTATCTGAAAGAGCACCACAAATTAATGGAGGAAAGAAGGACTCTTTGTATGGCCGCAGGGAAAATTAGCTCATTATACAAAGAAATGCAATGCTGGATTTCTACTATGCAACAATGGGAGCTTGAAATGAAATATTTGAGTATGAAAATTAAAACTATAAAATAATAGAAGATAACATAGGAAAATATCTTTGTGACATCGTCAAAGGGACGAGCTTCTTAAACTAAACAACAGCACAAACCATAAAGCAAAAATTCGATTAACTTGACTGTCAAAATTAAAAATTTCTGTTTAACAAAGAACATCTTGAAGAAAGTTAAGGATATGAATGATGAGCACAAGCTTTATAAGGTTCCTCTTAGAAACACATGAATAGGACTAAATCTTGTCATTCAAATATTTTAAACCTGAATGTATCTCTCTGCAACTGCCCAAACCCCATACATACTCCAAAGCTTACAAACTTGTTGAATACTTTAAAATGGCCTATGGGCTAAAGCCCTAGTGTGAAATGTAATGACAGTATAATTGTTTCCTTTTAGTAGATTTTAAGAAGATCACTGGCAGTTACAAAGGGTAGAGAAGAAACTTTGAAAATATCTAAACCTATCTTATCAATTAATAAAGAAAAATGGGCCCAAAGACATCAAATGGCTTAGCTAATGCCACAGTCAGGTTTTTGGTTTTGTCTTCTGATGAGAATGATCAATGCAAGGGCAAAATCCAAAAGTCTGCAGAGTCAGATTTTCACATTTTCAAATGCACTCTACATGGGGTTTTGTAATTTTGCTCAGCCATTTGGCAACCTTCTAGTAACTGAAGCCTTTTTAATATGCCTTTTAAAATAAACAAGGAATGTAAGGGAAATGAGTTACCTCTTAATACCTCCCTGCATGTTTCCCTCAATAAATGAATAAAGTCATGTCTCATTTAAATTTTAAATGCAGCAGAGATGAATACAATATGTTAGTGTAATCACACAGACCCAAGGGCAAAAACAGAGCAGCAAACTGCATCACACATCTAGGGAAGTCTGAAGAGGCAATTTTTCTGTAAATGCAGTGATAATTCTCCCTGCCAAGAGAGAGAATATTCCCCAAGAGACAATCTTGAACACAACTCTGCTAAACACACAAAAACTGTTGAAACCCTTTTCCCAGGGCCTCAATAAATTTTTATTCAAATGTTATAGACAGAATCAATTTCACTGAGAATACTCATAATGCTCAAACATTCACAGGAGTAAGAAAACATGCCTTCCCCCAGTCCTCACAATCACCACCGCTTACCCACTGAACTGAATCCCTACAGACTCCACTTGAAGGCATCACTTGGATCTTTTAAATTATGGACCCAATGGGCCTGTAATTGGTATCCAGCCATCATGTAAGCCCCTCTTACAGCTTTCACTTTTCCGCATTTAGTGGGTTAAAGAGGATGATGAAAATTTAACTTCATATAGTCAGCTCTAGACATAAATAGCGGTCTAAAAGCAAAATTATCTTATTATCTGCTACCAGCACAAAGTTTGCTGGTAGGATTAAAAAAAAAAACAGATATAAAGCATTTTCACTCTTTAAAAGAGCACTTTGAAAATTAATGCTCGAAAGAATGGAAAAAGCTGCGAAGATGACAGTCACAACAGTGACATCATTTCTGAGTCTCTTCAAATTCTCACATAAAAAAGTATCATTGGAGAGCAAAATCGAAACCTCATAGACAATATTTTCAAGCAAACTACCTGATAAGGTATCACTTGGAACACAAAAGTACAAGCGGAGACAAAAAAAAAATCACCAAAACCCTGAGACCTGAGTGGTAATAGCTTCTGTGTGGGAGAAAGCAGAAAAGAGATATTCATATCTGAAGGACCAGAGAACAGGAAAATGCCAAACTAGCCAAGGTGCTCGCCTGAAAACAGTATGGATCAATTTGAGAACATCAGCTGAAACTTCAGGGGGGCGCCCACTCCAGTAAGAAATGAGGACAAGGGCCCTTGGTAAGAACGCCTACAGGGGCTAGAGCAGTTAAAGCCCTATGGACTCTCAAAATTGACATACTGGGAATCTTTTCCAGGACAAGGCCCCCAAATTTAGACAAATTGCTAGGAGTAGAATCAACACTGATCAGGATAGGGGCAACAGAGGTCCAGGAAAGAGAGAGTCTAGATAAAAGGGAGGAGAGGAACAGAATCTGGAAATTGCAAAAAGCAAACTACCATAGTCTTGAACACTACGGAGAACTAATCCACAAAGGAGCTTTAAGAAGCTAGAAAAGCTATACTGAATGCCACCTTCTCCCGAAAAGTTCAGGACAATTTATTTCACATAAAGATAAGCAACCAAAAAGTATCAAGGCCAAATGCCATTTTAAAACTGAGAAAAAGAATAAGGAGCAGAATAACATTCCCACAGAAAATGCAATCATTAGAAAGACATGCCCATAGATCAGGACAAAACGTTTTCAAAACGGGCTTAAAGGCATTAAGAAAAAGATAAAACACATGAAAAGATCGGAGTTAGAAAAACACAGAAGTGTGATTAAACTCAACAAGGAATTAAAAATTTTAAAAAAAAAACTTTACTTCAAAAATAAAGGCTAAACAAAAAGGAAATCAAGAATGAATAAATACAACATACAATTCCTTAAATGAAAGAGACAGTAAACAGGGAGAAATATTTTTACAATGAATGAAGAGATAACAAGAATTTGAGAGTCAGATATTGAAGATATGCAAAGAAAATTCAACATATGAGTAATGGAAATTCCTAATGAAGAAAACTAAACAAAGAAAGAACAAATACTATAAACTATTATTCAAGAAAACTTTACTGTAATGATAATGGTTTTAAAGATTTGAAATTATAGGAGCACACTGCCTACCTGAGAATACTGACCTGGGATTACTAACACCAAGATATATTTTAATAACATTACTAGACTTTAAATATAAATTTAAAAATCCTTTGTTCATGTAGGCAAAAAGAGCCTGTGAATTATAATGAACAAACTAGCTTATTATTATATTTTCAACATCAGTACTTTCAGCCAGAAGAAAATAGAAAGATATATTTAAGATTATCAAGGAAAGAAGATGTGAGACAAGGATTTTATATCCAGCAAAACTGACTTTCCAGTATAAAGGGCAAAAATTGTTATCAACATACAAGAACAGGGAATGTTGTTCTCATGAGCTTGCCTGAAAAATCCACTAGACAATAAACTTCAGACAACCAAAATAATTAGAAAGACATTGACATAAGGACTGCTGACAAGACTTAAACATATATATAGTTACTTTTAGAATAAAGATTAAATGAGGGTTAGAAGGGAAAGATTGTTGTATGTAACATCTACATGCTCAGATAATGTGCATATAGTTCAACTATTTAAAATGGAAGGGGGAAACATAGGCAAAAACTTTTGAACTGTTTTTGGCAATTATGTTGGTGGTTGAGTATCAGTATTGTTATTTAGACTTGTATGTGTGAAATGCAGAGTAAAAAAAAATAAACAATTATGAAACATTGTATTCTATAATTTCTCATGTCCTTGAGGACCAGGTTTCTCTGTGTGGAAGAAAGGAGACAAGATGTAATAAGGGACAGGTAAAGCACAAAACAAAACAAAAAACTGTATTGCTGAATTTGAATTGGAAGTATCACTAAAACCTGATGAGGCATTTTATCTTATTTTTTTTTTAACTGCATAGATGCATGTATTTCCGAGCTCTGGCCACTGAAAAGGCTTAGAAACAATGGCGAACCCAGTAGCGATGGTCCTCGATTTGGGTCCTTAAATATCATTTCCCATTAAAAGAAACCAGGGCAATTGGGAAAAGTAGATGATTCTAGATCTGGGATTAGAAATGCATATGATGATCTGGGAATATTTTATTACACCAGATACTGAGGGAGCTATCAAAGACTACAAGGGTCAAGCCAAAATGTCTCAGAAGCGAACTTGAGGAGGCTTCCACTGGCCAAAGATGGGACAATTTGAGTTTTAAAAGAATGACAATTGCAATTAATTGAAAGTCATCAAATATGTTGGAATCCATGAGCACAGAATATTTTTTAAAAAATCTCATGTCACCTTTGAATGATCAGGATGATAATGAGCCAATTCATTGCTTTGAATGAATTAACATCCATTCCTTTGTAAATGAAGGGAATCAAGCATTTATCCTACCTTTCCTGTATGAACTGTAGCACTGGGTAACCAGAATAGATAAGAAGTAATTATTTGTAATAGTGTTCAAATTAATGAATGAAAAATAAATAAGTCAAAATAACACCATTTTGCAACCCCATTGGGACTAATGGATCTACATTGAGAAACAACAGTTGTTAACATCACAAAATCACAGAAAACCATGTGCCTCCTGAAGAAAGAAGACATCATTCTCTCTGGCTTTGTCAAAGAGATTCAACCTGAGTCTGATCAAACCTCTGGATTCAACTGTCCATCAGCAAAATCACAATATGTTAAATTCCATAGGTCAAAAGAGGTAAACTGTAGGAAAAGAAGGGGATTGAGGAGGGACTGTATAATAAAAGAGACGTAAAAGACATCAATTTTTTAGGAATGCTTTTACACTGTTAGTGGGAGTATAAATTAGTTCAACCATTGTGGAAGACAATGCAGCGATTCCTCAAGGATCTAGAACTGGAAATACCATTTGACCCAGCAATCCCATTACTGAGCATATACCCAAAGGATTATAAATCATTCTACTATAAAGACACCCGCACACGTATGCTTATTGCAGCACTATTCACAATAGCAAAGACTTGGAACCAACCCAAATGCCCATTAATGATAGATTGGATAAAGAAAATGTGGCACATATACACCATGGAATACTATGCAGCCATGAAAAAGGATGAGTTAATGTCCTTTGCAGGGACATGGATGAAGCTGGAAACCATCATTCTCAGCAAACTATCACAAGATCAGAAAAGCAAACACTGCATGTTCTCACTCATAAGTGGGAGTTGAACAATGAGAACACATGGACACAGGGAGGGGAACATCACACACCGGGGCCTGTCGGGGAGTGGGAGGCTAGAGGAGGAATAACGTTAGGAGAAATACCTAATGTAGGTGATGGGTTGATGGGTGCAGCAAATCACCAGGGCATGTGTATACCTATGTAACAAAACTGCACGTTCTGCACGTGTAACCTAGAACTTAAAGTATAATTTTTAAAATGACATCTTTTTTATTTTTTATTATTTTTACTTTAAGTGACAAGATCTAATTATGTTGCCCAGGCTGGACTTGAATTCCTAGACTCAAAGGATCCCCCTGCCTCAGCTTCCCGAGTAGTTGGGCCTACAGGCACACACCACCATGCCCAGCCAATGTTTTTTAAATAGGTAGCACTAAGTTATAGTTTTCAGGCATGCCAATTGCATAATGGAAGTGTAAATAAATTTTTTAAAAGCGATTCGTATAAAAAGTCAGGACAAACCGGGAGCAGTGGATCATGCCTTATAATCCCAGCACTGTGGGAGGCCGAGGAGGGCAGATCACTTGAGGTCAGGAGTTCGAGACCAGCCTGGCCAACATGACGAAACCTCATGTCTACTTAAAATACAAAAATTAGCCGGGTGTGGTGGCACATGCCTGTAATCCCAGCCACTCAGGAGGCTGAGGCAGAAGGATCACTTGAACCCAAGAGGAGGAGGCTGCAGTAAGCTGAGATCATGCCACTGCACTCCAGTCTGGGTAACAGACCAAGATTCCGTCTCAAAAAAAAAAGTAAAGACAGTAGTTACTTTTAAAGGAAGAGGTGTTGAGAGGTAATTTTGAGGAGTGACTTCTTGACCTGGTTAGTAGTTAAAATCATGTTTACCTTATGATAACGCACTAAGTACACAATTATTTTGTGCGGTATTCTGTATATGTGTTTTATTTCACAATAAAAATATTTAAGTTCTGGGATACTAATGAAAAAAAATTAAAAAGTAATGTTTATACTCCTATTACCATCAACATTAGTATATTTTCATTGTATTTCTTCTCACCTACCATTACTCACCCCCATAGTTACATCATCACTAGGGACATCCATCAGCAACAGAAAATCTTTCTCAGCTTCTGCATAGAGCAATCAAAACCTCAGGATTGGATTACAGATTATTATGCATGGAATTTTGATCATTTTTACTTATGGGATCTAAAATTTGTTATAAACCATTTCCATTGCAGAAAGATAGGAGCTTGATTTAATAAAGATTTTGAAATCAACGGCAGAAGGTTTCAGACTAGTGGGAATTTAAAGAGGCATTATTTTGTGAGCTTTCTTGACAGGCTTTGAATTCATAACAGTGGTACATGTGACATTTTCCCTGGGTTCTTTTGAGACCAGACTGTGGAGATATTTTCCCTTTTGCTTTTGCCTCTACCTGGAGTGAATCTGATTTTTCTGCTTTTGGTAAAAACGACAATAAAATCTGAAAAGCCTGTCTGTCTTGAAGACAAGTCTAGACAAGTGATTAAGTTAAATGCCCCAAACACTTCACGATAGTAATATAAGGTGACATGCTAGAGAGGCATAAAGAATAATTCTATTATATGTACATGCAGATATTGCCCTTGGGGCTGGCCTAATTAGTCCCGTTAATCACCATGGCCCTTTCACTGCTAAGCTGGTGAAAAGCTAAACCTAATTAATACTCTCTGTGGCCAAGCAGAGTTCTGGCTGTAGTGGTGCCTGAGCTCGCAGCTGTCAGGGAAATATTGCAGTGTTATTTTTCCTTTTCTTCCATAATATTTGCTCAACTTCCCCCTCCTTCTCAGGTTATAAGCATATAAGCACGTTGAGGACAAAGGCTGTGTATCATTTTTCTTCATAGTCTGCTTACACTTAGCACACAGAACAGCATAAATAACAGACAAGGTGTTGCTCATTCAATTCCTTTGTTACAGAGAAAAATATCTGCAGAGGAAGTATGCAATTAACCAAGAAATCTGCTTAGCTTTATTTTTTTCCTTTTTCTAAATTGAGATACAATTTACACACAGTGCAATGCACAGATTTTAGGACTGTAGTTTGATGAGTTTTGATAAATGCATACGGTTGTATAACCCAAACACTTATCAGGATATAAAACATCAGCATGACCACAGAATATTCTCTCATGCCCTTTTCAATCAATCAGCATGGGCCCCCAGAAGCAACCTCTGTTGTGATTAATATTATCATAGATTATGTAGGCCTATTCTGTAACTTCATGATATGAGTAAATGAAATAGTATGTTCTCTTTTGTATCTGGCTCCTGTCATACAACATAATGGTTTTGATATTCATCTATGTTCTCCATATCAGTTATTCATTCCTCTTTATACCTGATTAGCAATCTGTTGTGTGAATATAATACAATTTTGTAGCCATTTTCTTGTTTATGGGCCTTTGATTGTTTCCCAGTTTAAGGCTCTAATAAATAAAGCTGCTATGAACATTACTGAACAAATTATTTTGTGAATATGTTTTCATTTCTTTTGAGTAAAAACCTAGGAATTGGATTATTGGGTCACAGGGTAGGTATACATTTTATTTTATAAGAAACTGCCAAACAGTTTTACAAAGTCATCATATCATTTGATGATCTCACAAAAACCATATGCAAGTTCAGTTGCACAATGCCTTCTTCAACTTTTAGTGAGTATGTGGTAGTATTTCAATGTAGATGTAATTTGTATTTTTTTCCTGATAACTGAAGATATTGGCCAAGTTTTCAGGTGCTTATTAGCCAGTCATATATGTTCTTCTTCTGAATTGTCTATTTAAACCTTTAACCATTTTAATTTAGTTGCTAGTCATTTAATTTTGAGTTATAAGAGTCCACTATAGATACTAGATGTTAGTTCTTTATCAGTTATATGTTTGTTAAATATGCTTTCCCAGTCTGTGGCTTGCCTATTCATTTTCTTAACATTGTCTTTTGATAAGCAGAGCTTTTTGATCTTAAGTTCAATTTATCAGTTATTTTTCTTTTATGCTTAGTGCTTCCTGTGTCCTGTGTGAGGAACCTTTGCCTCTCCCAATGTCACAAAGATATTTTTCTGTTGTTTTATTCTAGAATCTCTACAGCTTTAACTTTTATGTTTGGGTCTATCTATGATCGATCTGAAATTAACTTTGCATGTGTAACACAATGTAGTGCTCAAATTTCATTTCTTTCCATATGGATAAGCCGTTGTTCATCACCATTTGTTGAAATATCTAGCACTTTTGTCAAAAATAATTGGTCATCATGTGTAGGTCTCTTTGTGAACTCTCTCTATTCTGATCCATTGATTTGTCTATTTTTATGCCAATATCACACTCTCTTGATTTCTGTAGCTTTGTAGTAATTTTTAAAATTGAGAAGTGTAAATCCTCTAAATTTACTCTTCTTTGTAAAGATTATTTTAGCTAATCTAGGTCTTTTGCATTTGTATACATATTTTAGAAAAGGCTTCACAATTCTTATATAGAAATCCGCCAGGATTTTTATTGGGATTGCATTGAACATTTTTTTAGTCTGTTTTATGTTGCTTATAATACCTGAAACTGAGTAATGTATAAAGAAAAGGAATGTATTTCTTATAGTTACAGAGGCTGATAAATCCAAGGTAAAGGGGTCACATCTGGTGAAGGCCTTCTTGCTAATGGAAACTCCCTGCAGAGTCTGGAGGTGGCACAGGACATCAGGCATCATATAGCAAGGGGGCCATGCATGCTAGCTCAGGTCTCTCTTCCTGTTTTTATAAAGCCACAAGTCCCACTTCCATGATAACCCAGTAATCCATTAACTCATTAACCCTTGAATGGATTGATCTGTTCATAAGAGCAGACCCCTTATGACCCAATCACCTATTACAGGCCCCACCACTCAATACTGCCACATTTGGGATTAAGTTTCAACATGAAACATGCAAACTATAGCAAATATATAAATTTAGAGTATTAAAATCTTAGCAATATTGAGCCTTCCAATCCATGAATTATATATTGCTATGATTTTTGCCTTAAATAATCAATTCTTTCTTAAATTAAGAAATTATTTTTTAAAAGCATTTTACATCTACTAACATATTTATCATTTCTGGCTGTCTTCATTACTTTAGGTAGATTTGACTTTTCATCTGTAGCTAGTTCCCTTCAGCTTTGAAAAATTTTTTAATGTAGCTCCGCAATGATGAATTTTCTTAGCTTTCAATCTGAAAAGTCCTTATTTCTCTTTCTTTTCTGGAGAAAAGTGTCTCTGAATATCGATTTGTTGAAAGCTTTGCTTTTTGACACTTCATATGTCATTTTATTTTCTCTGGCTTGCATTGTTTCTCATAAGATATCAGTCATTACTTTTATTGCCATTCCCATGTGTGTAATGTGTCTTTTTTCTCTGGATGACTTTTTAATTTGTTCTTTATCTTTGGTTCTCAGAAATTTGATTACAATTTGCCTGTATGTGGTTTTCTTTGTGTTCATCTTCTTGAGGCGTTGGAGTTCCTATATCTGTGAGCTAATCTTTTTCAACAAGTTTAATATTGAGGAACAATTATTTCTTCAAATATTTGTTCTTCCCCAAGGATAGTTTTTTTTATTTTTTATTTATTTTTTTTTTTGGCTAAGGCCTCAAAACCACAGGCAACAAAGGCAAACACAGACAAATGGAAATATATCAAACTAAAACACTTCTGTACAGCAAAGAAAACAATCAACAGAACAAAAAGACAACCTACAGAATGGGAGAAAATATTTGTAAACTATACATCTGACAGGGGATTAGTATCCAAAATATATAAGGAACTCAAACAATATAATAGCAAAAAGACAAGTATCCTGATTTTTAAACAGGCAAAATACCTGAACAGATATTTCTCAAAAAAAAAAAAAAAAAGACATACATATGGCCAAAAAGGAATATGGAAAAAATGCTCAACATCAATATTCATTAGGAAAATGCAAATCAAAATCACAATGAGATACCACCTCATTCCAGTTAGAATGACCATTATCAAAAAGACAAAAGAAAATAAATGCTGGAAAGGATGTGGAGAAAAGTGAATCCTTGCACACTGTGGGTAGGAATGTAGTACAGCCATTGTGGAAAACAGTATAGGGGTTCCTCGAAAAATTGAAACTAGAAATACCATATGATTGAGCAATCCCATCACTGGTTATATATCCAAAGAAACTGAAATATGTTGAAAAAATATCTGCACTCCCATGTTTATCACAGCACTATTCGTAATAGCCAAGATATGGAATCAACCCAAGTGTTCATCAATGGATGAATAGACAAAGAAAATGTGGCACATACACACAGTGGAATACTACCAACCATAAAAAAGACTTAAATCCTCCATTTGCAACAACATGGATGAACCCAGAGGACATTATGTCATGAAATAAACGAGGCACAGAAAGACAAATATCACATGATCTCATTCATATGTGGAAACTTTAAAAGTTGATCACATATAAGCAGAAACTAGAATGATGGTTATCAGAGGCTGGGTTTGTTAGAAGCAAGAGGGAGATGAGGTGACATTGACCACGAATACATAATTACAGTTAAACACAAGGAATAAGTTTCAAGAGATCTATTGTACATCAAGGTGACTATAGTTAATGATGATATATTGTATTCCTGAAAAATGTAAAGAGAGTGAATGCTACTTGCTCTTACCACAAAAATGCTATGTGAGGTAATGCATTTGTTAACTAGGTGGATTTAACTATCCCACAATATATATGTACTTCAAAACATCATGTTGTACATGACAAAAAAACATATATTATCTGCCAACATAAAAAAATTTAAAAATAGAAATATTTGCTCTTCCCCAATTATGCTATTTTATTTTAATTAAAATACATATTGTTATACCTGTTGGTATTGTTGCATAGGTCAATACCTATTCAACAGGTATCTTTTGGTTTTGTTTTTCTCTTGATGCTTTAGTTTTGATAGTTTCTATTAATCTATTTTAAAATGCAGTGGTTTTTTTTCTTCTGCTGTTAAACCCATCGAGAAATTTTTTCATTTAACTGTTATACATTTTAATTCTAGAATTCCTATTTGCTTTTTCCTTATAGTTTGATCTTTTTCTGCTGAGATTCCCCACGTTCTCTCATTGTGCCCATTTTTTCTTAATATTTATATTTGTAATAGCTATTTCATAAACCTTGCCTACTAATTCCAGAATCTGTGTGATCTCTGGCTTTTTCTCCTGATTATGTTTCATGTTTTTCTGCTTATTCACACATACTATAACTTTTTAAATATGTATTCAGCATGATGAATGCTATGTTTTTGAAAGTATGGATTCAGTTGTCTTCCCATAAAGTGTGTTGGATTTTATTTGGGCCAGCAAGTACTTTCTTGTGGATCAGCTTTAACCTACTGAGGCTAGATTTTAGACTTGTTTATAGTGAACTTATAGTAGTCCTTCCTCTAGGATTAAAGTAGCCCTAACCCAAGGTATGGTCTTTCTAGGATCTCAACTGAATGACCAAGACACTGAGTGGTATCTTTTCATTTTGGCTGGCTGGACTTCCTATGCCTCTTCTATCTCCCACATCCCCAGCAGCCATTCTCTGCCAGACCTCACAGTCTTGCCCTGTGCAGCTTAGTATTTGACCAAAAACTCAAGGGGTCAACTTGAAGCTCCTGTTCTGCTCAGGTCCCTCTCTCCAGTAAATTCCAGGCAATTTACCGATTCAGAAATTTGATCTCTGTTTCCTGAGCCCAGAAAGACTGTTATTCTCTAGGTTACTTTCTTGCGCTATGGTTTGGAAAGTTCATCCAAGCAGAAAGTAAAGCAAATATGAATCCTACCTCATGTATTTTCTTTCCTCAAAGATCAAAACCCTGCCTTGTCTATTGCCTTAGACCACTTGCGTCGTGTATTTTACTCAGTTAATAGTTGTTTATGATGAGAAGGTAAGTCTGATAGCTATACTTCTGCCATAATCAAAACTAAGGTCTTTAATATTAATGTTTTACAATTGTCAATGATTTCCTTCAGGATGTATCTAAAGGCCTTTGCTAATTAACTCTGGTGTCTTTACTGTGGATATCCTCTCCTGTGTATTTTGGGTCATAGATACTTTTGAGAATCTAACAAGATTAGGAAGCTCTCTTCAGAAAAAATGTGTATGGTCCCATTTTTCAGGGAATCCCAGGGATTTCATCAATCCCCTGAAGTCCAGCTGTGAAGCATTGCTGTCAACAGACTGAGGATTAAGAAACCCTGCTCAATATCTTTTCTATAGCTATAAACATGTGGTTGGGTTGGGTTTGTTTCAAAACTTGAAAAAAAGCTAATAAGAGCCAACATAGAAAGTTTGGCTCATGCCTGTAATCCCAGCACTTTGGGAGGCTGAGGCAGGCAGATCATGAGGTCAAGAGATCAAGACCATCTGGCCAACATGGTGAAACCCCGTCTCTACTAAAAATACAAAAATTAACTGGGCATGGTGGTGTGCACCTGCAGTCCCAGCTACTCAGGAGACTGAGGCAGGAGAATCACTTGAACCCAGGAGGTGGTGATTGCAATGAGCCGAGATCACACCACTGCACTCCAGCCTGGCAACAGAGCGAGACTCCATCTCAAAAAGAAAAAAAGAAAAAGAAGAAAAAAAGAAAAGTGAAAAGTTTGGATAAATTTTCTAGAAGGTAAATGAGTTTGAATACCTGAGAGGAATACATTTTTATGCATACCTCAACAGGTTTATACTTCACTTTAGGAAAAGATTTCGAATTTTCCAAAGTCTTTTCCTAAGTGAACCTAAACTTTATGCCCACCATACTGTGTCTTCATTTCCACTTATCTTGAGTGTGTGAAAATTAACCCAATTGGTTGTTGTATGGCAATCTACTGTTTTTATGGTAAAAAATTTTTAAAGTGTTGGTCAACCTACAGAATGGGAGAAAATTTTTGCAATCTACCCATCTGACAAAGGTCTAATATTCAGAATCTACAAGGAACTTAAACAAATTTACAAGAAAAAAACAAACAACTCCATTAAAAAGTAGGCAAAGGATATGAACAGACACTTCTCAGAAGAAGATATTTACATGGCCAACAAACGTGAAAACAAGCTCAACATCACTGATCATTAGAGAAATGCAAATCAAAACCACAATGAGATACCACGTCACGCCAGTCAGAATGGCAATTATTTAAAAGTCAAGAAACAAGATGCTGGTAAGACTGGAGAAACAGGAAGGCTTTTACACTGTTGGTGGGAATGCAAATTAGGTCAACTATTGTGGAAGACAGTATGGCAAGTCCTCAAGGATCTAGAGCCTGGAATACCATTTGACCCAGCAATCCCATTACTGGGTATATACCCAAAGGAATATAAATCATTCTACTATAAAGACACATGCACACGTATATTTATTGCAGCACTGTTTACAATAGCAAAGACATGGAACCAACCAAAATGTCTATCAATGATAGACTGGATAAAGAAAATGTGGCGCATATACACCATGGAATACTATGCAGCCATAAAAAGGAATGAGATCATGTCCTCTGCAGGGACATGGATGAAGCTGGAAGCCATTATCCTCAGCAAACTAATACAGAAACAGAAAAACAAACACTGCCTGTTCTCACTCATAAGTGGGAGTTGAACAATGAGAACACATGGACACAGGGAGGGGAACAACACACCCCGGGGCCTGTTGGGGGGTTGGGGGAGGTGAGGGGAGGGAACTTGGAGGACTAGTCAATAGGTGCAGCAAACCACCATGGTACACGTATACCTATGTAACAAGCCTGCATGTTCTGCACATGTATCCTGGAACTTAAAGTAAAATAAAAAAATAAAAATAGTTGCTCATTATATAGTTAATCTATTCAATTGTATGGTGTGAGTTCTTCTGTGAATACTAAAGGAAACATACCAATAAAATACAGTTTAAAACTGTATAGCTGGCTATCGTCTTGTCTTCATATCAGTTTCCCCAGAAGCTGACTCTGAAATAACGACTTATGTAAAAGTAGTGTATTTGGGAAGTGGTCTCAGGAAATATTTGAAGGGGAAGAGAAATTACACATGACAGAGAAGAAAACCAGGAAAGTGTGTATAATGAAGCAAGTCACAACTTTGGAAAACTGGAACTTAATCCCACTGAGGAGCTCTAAAAGCCAGTGTAGAACACACACCTCAAAATAGCACATCTGAAAAATGAGAGAGTTGGGTTATTATCTGTTCACCAATTTCCATTAGACATTGATTGAGAGCTGCCCCCAGGCAATCTTAATTCTCTGGCATGTCTTGCCTACTGTATGTAGGTGGACAGAGGGGCCTCAGTGGCCAGAGAGATCCCTAAAAGTCACAGGTGCTGGTAGTTGAAAGTCAAACTGTCACACACATATATCAGTGTTGAGGGGATGTGGGCAGGGCACTAACAGCAGCTGCTAAAATCCTTCAAACCAAAACAATAATTAGCACTGGTGACACTTAAATAGTAATGTTTTCCTTCATGCTATAGTTTCATTTTTTTCTGCAGGATGATGGATGCCTCTCCTGGAGTCCCAAAGACTTGGGAACTGTCAAACAACATATGCTTCCTAATATATCGTGTTCAGAAAATAATGTTCACAATTTGCTGATTTGCTTTGGTTTGTATATTACTTCTCTCTGGCTATGGAAGCTAAAGGATCATCAGAATATGTTTTAATAATGAACAAATAGAGTCCTACCAAACATAATTTTTTCTCATATAAATGTATTTTTTCTTCTGTGATGTCACCATAGGATTCCACATGATAAGGAAAACAAACAGTCTTGGTGGAGATGGCTTTAGCTCATCCTTTAAATTACAGTCTAGAATAGCTTCAGGGAGAAAGTATTTTCCTGGTATGCTTTGGTTCCTTTGAAAAAGCTGCCTACGAAAAGCTAACATTCTTTTAGTGCCAGGCTCAATTCTAAGCCTATACATGTATTAATTCATTTAAGCTTCATACAGACCCCAGTAGGTATGTACTATCATCAGCCATATGTTATAATTAAAGACAAGGAAGAAGACTTTCTGAAATCATCATACATACCTAAAGCCACAGAAACGATAAGCAGACAATCCTGGAACTGAACCCCTTCTGACCACTGCAGCACACTGTTTCCCATCTACATCTGAACTGGCATTAGATAACTTTATCATCTAGCAATGCAGGTTCAGAGATAACTATCTCTTTCTTTTCAAATTTTTACTAGACTTGGATTCCAACTGGATTTTTCATGAACTCTTCCTGAGAAACAGGTGACTTCAGAATCTTGATGTACCTCATGGCAGAGATTGTTCCCACAGGTATTTAGCAGGCCAAATCAATGCGCTCTAGATAGGGGTCAACAAACTTGTTTCTTGTAAAGGACCAGGTAATACATATTTGCAGGTTTACCAGCCATATATACCCTGGAAACAGCTATAGAAAAGATACAAACAACTGGTCATGGCTTTGTGCCAATAAAACTTTATTTATGAACACAGACATCAGGCTGGTTTAGTTTACTAATCCCCGCTTTAGAACTGTAGAGTACATTCTAACTGGTGTGAGATGGTATCTCATTGTGGTTTTGATTTGCATTTCTCTGATGGCCAGTGATGATGAGCATTTTTTGATGTGTCTGTTGGCTGTATGAATGTCTTCTTTTGAGAAATGTCTGAAAAGTCAGGAAACAACAGGTGCTGGAGAGGATGTGGAGAAATAGGAACACTTTTACACTGTTGGTGGGATTGTAAACTAGTTCAACCATTATGGAAAACAGTATGGCGATTCCTCAAGGATCTAGAACTAGATGTACCATATGACCCAGCCATCCCATTACTGGGGATATACCCAAAGGATTATAAATTATGCTGCTATAAAGACACATGCACACGTATGTTTATTGCGACACTATTCACAATAGCAAAGACTTGGAATCAACCCAAATGTCCATCAGTGACAGATTGGATTAAGAAAATGTGGCACATATGCACCATGGAATACTATGCAGCCATAAAAAAGGATGAGTTTGTGTCCTTTGTAGGGACATGGATGCAGCTGGAAACCATCATTCTTAGCAAACTCTCACAAGAACAGAAAACCAAACACCGCATGTTCTCACTCATAGGTGGGAACTGAACAATGAGATCACTTGGACTCAGGAAGGGGAACATCACACACTGGGGCCTATCATGGGGAGGGGGGAGGGGGGAGGGATTGCACTGGGAGTTATACCTGATGTAAATGACGAGTTGATGGGTGCAGCACACCAACATGGCACAAGTATACATATGTAACAAACCTGCACGTTATGCACATGTACCCTACAACTTAAAGTATAATAATAATAAATAAATTTTTAAAAAAAAGAACTGTAGAGTACAGTTACATCCCTCATCATTAACTGTCTATGAGTTCCACTTTCAGAAAATCTTGAGGATTTAGTCATTATTATGCAATATGTAGTAAAAACTCATATGAAGTTAAAGCCAGAAGAAATTTTGAGGTGCCCTAGCTCAATGAGGAAGTTAATCTAGAAGATATTCCCACTTGATTTTATTTAAATGTAAAGGCAAGTCCAGAGATAACTATCTTTTAGTGACTCTGAGCCTGGTTTATAAATGTTAGCTAGTGAAAGGAGGGTTGTAAGAAATGGATGGAAGATATTCAGGGAAAAATGAGTGTTTTATCTGTTGAAATTAAGCATATCCTCACGAAGTTCATTAAGGGTCTTCAAATTAATTAAATGGGGACACCAGTGTTAAAGCATTAGAATCAAGAATGCCAATAAAACAACTTTTATTTTTTCATGCAGGATTAAAAAACAGAATTCCATTTATAAAAATTTTATTTTATTTTTATCTACCTCTTACAATAAAATCAGGTGAATATATAGTCACTCTTTGACGTGGCATAAGTATGCCTAACTTGGAAGACATTTTATACTCTGAAAAACAGCTTAGATGTGGAGAAATTTAGGCTCAATGACATTTACAGCATCCTAAACAAAAAGAGACCCTAGATATTAGCTATTGCAGTTCTTTGTTTTACTTGTAGGAAACTGAGTCTCAAAGGATTCAGTGATATGTCAAAGGTTATCCAATTAGAAATAAAGCTGGGATGAAACCCACATGCACTGATGAGAATCATTTTCCAATTTTAGGGCCAGAAGGATTCAGCAATCCCATTTCTGCTACTTAGAACTTTTTAACTTTATATATACTGTTTAAATTTTCTGAGCCTCCATTGTATTATCTGTAAACTGGGGATAACTACTGACCAATCAAGATTTTGCAATGAGTAAAATATATAACATCTCAGACACTTAGTAGTTGCTCAATAATAATAGCTACTATACTCCATTTGATGATTATTAGTTGATCACTTACTATTTGCTAAGCACTACATCAGGGAATGAGGATACAAAGACAAGACAAAATCCTAACCCTAGAAATGCTCATAAGAAACACATAAACAAATAATTTGTAATATAATCTGTTTTCATTGACCTAATTGAGATATGCATAAAGTGCTATGAGAATATGGAGGACGGGGCACTTAGAAATGTGCTGTCTAATCTAGTATCTACTAGCTACATGCAGCTATTAAACACTTGAAATATGGATAAGCCAAATTGAGATGTGCTAGAAATGTAAAATACACACATTCAAAAATGTAAGTTATCGCATAAACAAGTTTTTCTACTGAGTGCATGTTGAAATGAAATATCTATGTAAAGAAGGCAAAATCTTGTTTTTCAAGCATTCCATGACTGGTAAAGAAGACAGATACCAAATGCTATAATGCAGTATAGGAAGTACCATATTAGAGGTATGCACATGTGGAAAAGCTAGGGGTATATTTCATATGCGATATGACATTTGAACCAGATCAGTCCTCCTTGCTGGTAAAGGAAGGAGGAAAAGCATTCCAGATATCCAAATAGGAAAGGCAGGAGTAAAGACATGGCAGTGTTCTGGAAAGAACGTGCAGCTGTTTCTTTTGCCAGTTTTCCAGGATGCCCTTGAACTCAATGTGAAGAAGAATGTAGTACTGTTTGCAACTCCCTTCCATCATTTAGTTATTCCAGCAAAATTTTTCTGCTGCTAATAATCGCATAGTAGCTAATATTTACTGGGTGCTTATAATATGTCAGACACGAAATGCTTCTAATGAATTATCTCATTTAATCCTCAAAGTAACCCAATGAGGTAGGAACATTTATTCTCTCATTTACACATGAGGAAACTGACTACTACAAAAGACTAAGTTACTTCCCCCAAGATCCTACAATTAGAAAAGGGCAGAGCCTGTCTTGGATGGGTCTGTCTGATATAGAATTCTGTGTCCTCAACTTAAGGAGAATGCTGTCTCCCTGCCTCACCCGTACTCTTCCGGGAGACCTTCCCAGTGCTGCCAGAGGGAGCAGCTCCAATTGTGACCACCCGGGATGTTATTGCCAGGTCTCATTCTAAAAGCAGCTCTATGTCAAGCACATTTTTGAAAGAGCAGAAGACTCAGCAGGGAACCTTCTGTGGAGATATCTAGAGTTGCCAGAAATGGTCCTGGAGGGTATAACTCAGGAGAACAGTCAACAGAAGCAACAACTGGGAGCAGTCATTTGAAACGCTATCACCACCAGGAAGAGGAGATGTTCCTGGAAACTGCTAAGACCTGAGATGTAGGGCACCACCTCACCAGAGAAGGCTGCTGAGGCTGCTGCAAATAGAGAGCTGGTCTGGGGAGACATTGTAATCAAAGGTTTCCTCACCTCTCTGCCATCCTGAGAGGAAACTCTCTTGACACCAAGGCAAAGGACTGACTTCACGGGATCTTTCAGTGGCCTGCTTCCTAAAGATAGGGAATAAAATTTCCTAACGTTTCCTAAAATCTGGTGAGGTTGGTCCCCAGAACTCCTGAATAAGGAGTTCTTAGGCTAAAAATATGGCAAAAGAGAAAAGAAGAGTGTTGTGTAAGAGGGAAAGAGAGAGCTGAACCATGACCCAGCTAGTAAGTTTCTGATGGAGGTTAAGCCTTTGGAAGAAAAAAAAAATACAGTTACATAGGTTAGGCATGTATACAAATAATCTATTCTATAGGATTAACCCAAATAAATAAACTTGCATTCTACGTCAGTTTTTACCTTTAAATATAGATAGCTTCTGGAATGTAGGATTTCCATACCACCAAATGGAGATTTAAAAAAATCACAGCATATTAAGCACTAGCTTCTTGAGCAAAGGTTCTGCACATTTGACTACACTCAGACCTAGGATGTTGAGAGTAGCGGCTGAGAGCCAGAGTCTCAGAGGAGAAGGCCTATCCCAAATCCCAGCTTTTTCCATCTGATAGCTATGCAACTGCTAATGATTACTCCCCACTTCTCTGAGAGCAGAGATTTTTGTCTGTTAATGTTCTCTACTGAATCTCCAACACCTAAAATATGCCTAGCACACAGCCGGTACTCAATAAAAACCTGCTGAATTGAATTGAATAGCATAATCAGAATCATTCTTGCCAAATATTTATTAGATGCCCTGTATAATGTGGCAGGCTTGATGTTAGACAATTCACAATTTATGTGAAAGAATTTCACAGACTTTTATTCAGAATATACAAAGAGCTCTTATAACTCAATAATAAGACAAATGACAAAATTGAAATATGGGCAAAAGATTTCAATAGATATTTTACCAAAGAATATATGCAAATGAATACTAAGCACATGAAAAGATGTTCAACATCCTCAGTCATTAGGGAAGTGCAAATTCAAACCACAATGAGGTACCACTTTACACCCACTACAATGGCTGTAATCAAAAGACAGATGATGACAAGTGTGAAGAAACAAGGATGCTGTACATGGTCAATAGGAGTGTAAAATGATACTGCCATTTTGGAAAATAGCTTGGCAGTATCTTAAAAAGGTAAATGTAAATTCTACTCCTAAGTATCTACCCAAAAGAAGTGAATACATATATACACCTAAAGGCTTGTATACTGCAAGGGGTGTCATATGAGCCCCAGTTATAGCTGAATTAATTGATGCTTGGCTAAGTTCAGTAATTTTTCCAAGGTCATGGAGTTAGTCAAGGGCGGCGTTAGTATTTTAAACCAAGATTGGTTCCAAAGACTGTGTTCTTTCTCTCAATGTGCCTCACTGCTCCTCAGGCCTGTACAGATTTTTGAAAGCATTTTTTAATTAAAAATAAAATAGTTCAAAGCTGATGGTGACATGAATGAGAGATAAAATGCTTTATAAGATTGGTCTTTGATTCTATAATGTCCTATAATAAGACGGTTTTGATTGTCTTTCTGTATTTCCATTTCCTCATTTGCAAAATGGAAACATTAATAGCAACTGATTCATAAAATTATCTTTAAAATTAATGAATGAGATAACAGATTAAATGTGTAGCACACTGTCCCCCCCCCCATGGAAGTGCTCAATACTTATTATCTAGCATTCTAAGTGTTGTTACTAAAACAGTTTTTAAAATATCTCTCCATGGAGGTTGAGGAAAGAAAAACAGGTGTCAGTTAATAGATGAGAAATCTTCTCAGGAATATGTCACATATGTAGCTTTCGGAATTATGGGAAAGTCATAATGGATGCTTTCAGTGTCTTATATTGCTTACAGGCAAACAACCAAGATGCTGAATATGCTCGGGCTGGGAATGTACTCTTTTGAATAAATTAATTTGAGATTATGTTGTATTAGCATGATGTGGCCACAAAAACGATTCACTTCGCAGCATTGCTAAAATTTGTCTTCTCAAGCAAGATAAAGCAGTTAAGCAACAGTAAGTACAGTTCTGGGTCACTCAAGTGAATTTTACAGAAAATGAACCAATGAGAGATAAGCTCTCAATTCAGATTTAATAGTCATGGCAGAGATCCTCCCCTGCTCTGGAGGATGGGACAAGGGGTCTGGGTTAGAAGAGGGGATAACATTATATGACAGCTCAGTCCCTGGAAGCTGGGGCTGTTCTGAGTGTAACTCATGGGATGTGACCTGTTTGTATAAACTATGCTTTGCACACCTGAGGCTGGGTCATCCAGATGCCAGCAAAATGGTTAACGCCATCACGCCCATTGCCAGCCACATCCCTCCAGAAGGGAGGAGAAATAGCAGACCAGAATATTGCCATGCCTTGGAACCAAAATTAGGAGAAGGGGAGTGTATTAGTTCACTGTGGCTACCATAACAAAATACCACAGACTGGATGACTTAAACATCAGATATTTCTCACAATTCTGGAGGCTAGACGTCCCAGATTAAGGTGCCAGCATAGGTGGTTTCCTCTGAGGCCTCTCTCCTTGACTTGCAGATAGCCAGTCTCTTGCCACCTCTTTACATGGTCATCCCTCTGTACACGTGCATCCCTGACATATCCCTGTGTGTTCTAATCTCTGTTTTTAAGGACACTAGTGAGAGTGGATTAGGGCACATCCCAATGGCCCCATTTTCACTTAATCACTGCTATCTCCAAATACACTCATATTCTGAGGTACTGGGGGTTAGGGCTTCAACATATGAATTTTAGGGGTCACAACTCGACCCATAACAAAAGAAGGGAAAGGATGGTGCCACTTCTCATTTTTCTTTTCTAGAACCAACAAGCATATACCTTTTCTCCCTTTATTAGTCATGGCTGCTAAATGTCTCGTTTGACCTGCCTGAGCTTCAAACTGAGAGTATTTAAGTGGGTCACTCCTATTCTGCTAGCTAGCTCAGAGTTCATTGGTCTGGAACAAAAGCTGAAACGAAATACAGTGTTTAAGAGGCTTCTACCACAGCCGTTTTCAAGGTTGGGGTTGGCAGTCATAATAGAATTACCTGGGGAACTTCATCAAGCTCCTTCCCCAGGCCTGCCTTTCTCATTGTTTGTGTGGTATTTTGCTACAGCCCCCAACTGAGAAGGACTAGTTCTCCTGACATACATCCTTCCTGATCCTAAGAGACTTTTGCTTGGCTTTTGCTCCTTTTAAGAAATGAGCACTGTGAGCCTATGTTCCCGATCTTTTTCACCATGGCAGTTAGGTGAACAATGGGACAGAAGTCCTCAAGGTTGGCCAAGGGGTGCCAGACTGCTCGGGTTTGGTGGCATGAAACTCACAAGTTTTTCTCATTCTCCTTCTCTGCAGGAGCTTAACACCTGGCGAGAAATTTGAGAAGCCATTGAGAAGTCCCATACCTTCAACATAAACTTGGCTGTAATAAAAAATTCCATAAAGGCCAGAGAACTGGCCCCTTAGTTCTAGGAACACACTTTCTCATCATTACCCTGCCACACAAGAAAATAAAGAACCAACTGCTTGATGTGATACATCAGGTTAATCCTATTAAAAATTCATTCAACCACAAGTCCTCATGTGTATTTTTAACCTATACCTCAAATAATAATGACTTCTGTGATGATTCCTTTTCTAAGAAGTTTAAATGAAATCTGTCAGAAAGCTTGGAATTACTTGAGAATAAGAAAAAAGATCATTTTGAGCCTGAAAAAAAGATTTTACTAATGGATAACAAAAAAAAGTGTTTATTGTTGCTCACTTTGTGCAAATACTTCAGATTCAATGACAAGCATTCTAAGTCAGCTAGAAAAAGATAAACAAACATTTGTTATAATGCAATGGAGGAAAGACAACGTTAGGAGTATACACATGGGGAAAAGGAATAGGACATATTTCATATTTGATGTGACATTTGAACTGGATCTGAAAGCTGAATGAGCAAGGCAGAGCATTTCAGATATCCAAATGGGAAAGGCAGGAATAAAACTATGACAATGGTCTGGAAACAGCGAGCAGCCAGGGTGGCCAGATTCAGAGGGCTATAAAGTGTCAGCAGGTGAGACTGAATACAAAGGCAAATTGAGGCCCAATCTTGAGGAGCCTCAAATTCCGTGCTAAGGCCTACAATAGCTATGAGGGTGTGTGGGGATGCATTGAGGAGCTTTAGGCAGGATCCCACGTGTTAGGTAATGCTGACAGCACTACTGAAGGTGGTTTAGAGACTTCTGGAAGTCTATTTAGGAAGCCACTGCAGGGGTCTCAGCAAGTGCTGGTCAGAATCTAGAGCATTCCAGCAACAATGGAAACAAACAAGATCCAGAAGAGAGGGTTCATGGGACTCACCACTAAGTACTCAGGTGACAGAGCATGTCAGTAGATAAATCTCTGGGTTCCTCACTGCAAACACCTGTCTGTCAGTGGCCACAGAATTGCATTTGGATTAAACAAAGTTCTCTGTAAGTAAAAGAGCTGTAATAAGTTAGGACAGGAACCACTAAGCTTTGTCTGAAAAGGGGCAGAGAGAATGTCTTCATTTTTGTAGGCCACTTGATCTGCTACAACTACTCAACTCTGCCACTGTAACATAAAAATGGCCCATAGACAATATGCAAGCAAATGAGAATGCCTTGCCTGCATTCCAATAAAACTTTATTGAAAACATCAAGTAGGGCTGAGTTTGCCAACCCCTAGGTCAAAATACTAAATGTGTATAATATTTTCTGTTTTCCTCCTTAATTAAATCAGGTTTGTCAGTTGGAGATTTGGTACATGTTGAGATTGAACCCAGAAAAAAATTACGATTTCTGTTTGGCATGTACGTTGGTGGTCATAGTCTATGTTAAATAGAACGGGTGGTGGCCAAAGTGTTAATGTAAGAACTTCAGGAAGGCTGTCATGAAATGTATTTTCTGTGAATCAATAATCAACATTATTTTTGAAGGAAACAACTTTAACAGGAATATGCACTCTCTTCTCAGGGTTGCCTAAGAAAAACAATTGATAGAGGAAAAATTACGTATAAATCTTTAGACCTGAAACCGCCCCCAGCAGGACTGTAGGAAAGCATGGTATTCTGGGCCAAAGGCCCCAAGTCAATTGTGCTTAAATGATGCACTTGAGGCTCCCTTTAAAAAGCTGAGTGCCATCATTGGTCATTCTCTAGTCAAAGGGACAAGGTGCCCCAAGGAATCTTCCTAACACTTTTTCACTTATATTTTAAAGATAAAAGGCAGCAGTTCCTTCTAACACATTTGATCAAAGATGCTGGACAAACACAGAGAACAGAGGACAATAATAAGGCTACATTTATCTACTTCTATGCCTGATACTGCCCCAGCCAATATTGATGGCTAAAGATTTCTAGGTGACTGGCTTAACTCCACAAGCTCACTACTCCAGTGAAGTTTCCACTTCCCCAAATAATAATAACCAAAAAAGACCTAACATTTATTGAGAGTTTACTACACATCAACATTGTCCTAGGTGCCTTATGTATATGAACATATCAAATCATCATCATAATCCTAAGAAGCCCAGTATTAACATCAGCATGCCATTTTGCACATAAGAAAAATGAGGACAGACAGGTGAAGTAACTTAAACAAGATAACAGAGCTAGGACAGCTCTGGTGTCTACTTGTGTTTACACCGCCTTGCCAAAGCACCTTGTTACCTTGCAGAACATCACCCCAGCTACAAACTTAAGCACTACCTCCTCCTACTTCTGCCCTTCTTAGTAGCAAACAAATGACTCTCTAGGCAGCTTCTTGTAGGTTTTTCAAAAAATAATTGTATTTGTATGTTAATCAAATTAATTAAAACCATGAAGTTGGCCACATTTTTCTCTTCGTGATGCCTGTGTAGTTATCCTCTCCCTCTGGACTTAAAGCCCTTTTGAGAAGGTGGATCATTCAGCAAAGGGAGTAATCAAGTACTGAGAGCCTACTTGGACTGCCTTGACTTCCCGAACTTATACAAGTCCAGCTGCCAGACACTGCATTCGGCAGTTTGTAGAGAGGGATAATGAAAAAGATAAATAAACACAGTCTCTGCAAAGAGCTGACATTCTAATCACAGTATTTTTCAATGCTGCCTGCACATTAAAATCACTTGGATTCAGAATAAATACCAGTGCCCTTGCCTCACTCTAGATCATCTGAATCAGAATCTCTAGGATGAGGACAAGACAGAGGTTTTCTTTCTGGAGCTCTCCAAGTGATTTGAATGAGCAGACAGAGCACCACACATGTAAATGAGTAATAATAAAACCTTATGGTTAGGGTAAGAGCAGAGTCCTATCAATAACATGAAACAGAGCCACTGCTTCTGACCAGGGACCCTGCAGAGGCCTTCACAGAGGAGGAGACACTGACCTGGTCTAATTGGGTGAACAAATGTTCACTGGGCAGAAAGGAAGGGGAGACTGGATATCCAGGAAGATTGACAAGCAAGTCCAAAGACATAGAATTAGGGAGGAAAAAAAAGATACATTTTGAAAAGAAATATGATACCCCATGGTGAAATAGCAGGTGAGTATTTCCAAGGCAGGAGCTAGATCATTAACGGCCTTGGGTGCCATGCTGGGTGCTGTACTGTAATCCTGCAAGCCAAGGTCCTGGCTATTGTAGCCTAGGTATGAACCAATACCCTTCTTCCCTTAGGTCATCTAAAAGAGAGCTCAATGTTTTTCTATAGGAATTTTACTATAAAACTGAGAGAGGAAAAATAGAATTAAAACCAGAGAAAATCAAAGGTATAGACACTAATTTTTGCTATATAATGAATGTATGGAACACACATTTATCATCCCTAAGGAACTTTCAGGGCCAGGAGTCCTTATCAAGCAAGGACCATCATCCCATCTTTCTCATGAGCGTCTTTTAGCTCATGTTAACCTCTAGAAGAAAGCAGAAGAAATGTCTTCATTTGATTTAAATTATCCTGCCTTCTCTCCCTTCTCCCCCTTCCTCTTCTTTCGAAACAAGGTCTCACTCTCTTACCCAGGGCAGTGGCGCCATCATAGCTCACTGCAGCCTCTACCTCCCAGGCTCAGGTGATCCTCCCACCTCAGCCTCCTGAGTAGCTTGGACTACAGGCATGCACCACCATGCTCAGCTATTTTTTTGTATGTTTAGTAGAGGTGGGATTCTGCCATGTTGTCCAGGCTGGTCTTGAACTTCTGGGCTCAAGTGATGCTCCAGCCTTGACCTCCCAAAATGCTGGGATTACAGGCACGAGCTGCCACGCCCAACCTAAATTATCTTGCCTTCTAATGATAATGCCAGGAGTCTCCTATTTGTGGAATATGGACTGCTTCTAAATCTCGTTTAATTTCTCAAGGAAGGACGATGGTCAAAGCCCTTCATCTGGGTTGGGAGGCTCCTATTGTTTTCAGTGCTCCAAGTACTTTTAGTAAACCTCTCCATGGGAAATGGGGGCCTTGCCAAATTCTAACTCTTAGAGTTTAACAATATGATTATTTTGCACCATCAGTAGCAACAGGAAACTATATTAAGGATGGTCATTCACTAGTTGCATGACTTACTGAAAGTCATTTCACCTCTTTGAGTCACATTTATCAATTGCATAATGACAGGTTATGTTCAGTTCCTACCAGTTTTGAGATTTGGTGACCTCTATGGATTCTAAATTTTTTCCAACCTAAAGTTTGGTGATCAAAATCGTTTCTGATATTAACTCACTATGATTTCTGACAGCCCATAAAAACTATTTTACACCTTGACACGCCCCCCCACCCCCCACCAAGAAAAATCAGCTTAGAATGTTTATCTTTGACAAAAATGCAGGCTTAGAACTTCAAAATGCTGTCAGGTTGCATGCAGTTTGATGGAGCTGCCTAAGAAATCTGTCAACAACATCCCGGGTTAAATTGTTGAGCAAGCGAACTGATCCTGGCCTAATGTAGTTGAATATTTTCTGACAGCCTGCTATAGCTTCTTTAGCTCTTTGTGTTCTGTCAACTACTGGACAAAAAGAGGGGTGAGTCTTCATCCATTAAAGAATGTCAAATGTGGTTCAGTCACTTGCATTTCAAGGGCATTCTATGCAAGGCTGCTCTAGGTCTCTGCTGGAAGGCTCACAATGGTTCTTCTACATCTTGTTCAAAAGAAAACTATTCTAATGTTTCTTCTGAGAAGATTAACTTGTCTAAAGATTTGAATTTCACCAAAAAGGTTAAAATCCATAGCTCTTGCTCAGTACCTGATTTGGGTGTCCCAGTATCTTACCCTGACAGAATTTCATACCTTACCTCCTCCATTCCTAGTGCCAAAGTGACACGATTACTACGATTCAAGTGCTTATGATAGGTCCATGTTCATGTAAGTGCTCCAGGCCCTGTTACTCAGAGAATGGCTTATGGACCACCAGTAGCAGCCTCATGCAAGACCTTATAAGAAATAATAAATCTAAAGCCCCATTCCACACCTGCTGATTCAGAATTTGCATTTTAACAAGATGCTAGGTGATTTGTAAGCATATGAAAGTTTGAGAAGTGCTTGCGTATCGATTTTGGAGACAGACTAGCTATATGGCTAGGCAATGGAAATAAAGCTTGACACTTACTGAGGGCTTAATGGTGCCAGAACTGTGCTCAAGTCACCCTTAAAACACCTTTGAGCCCCAGTGTTCTTTTCCATAGAACAAAAAACAAAGATAAAAGTATATAACTTGTGTGGCAAATAGTACCACCAAACTGTTCCATCTAAAAACCAGGAATCACCCTTGATTCCTCCCCTGCCCCTGACCTTCATCCAATCATGACTGTCCTGCCTACAGACTGTTTGAATCCATCTAATTTTCTCCATCATACAGCTAACAACCTTGTCCAAGTTATCTTTATTTTTGCCTGGGCCACCATCTACTTCTCTCCCTCTGTGTGGCTAGCAGCTTAATCTTCATCATCATTCCCCTTGCCTGGACCACTGCAGTAACCTCTTGACCAGTCTCCAAGAACCATCCATCTCAACTCAAGCCATTCCTCACGTAGCATTAAATATTGAAATATACAAGAGTTAAAATCTTAAACACAAAATGTCACAGAAGCAACATAACATAAAAACCGATTTGTAGGATGTAATAATTTCCAAGTGTAAGCAAATTATCCTGGATGTAACTTTGGAAAGGCATATTTAATCAAGTTCTCATGGATTCTAGGAAAGGAGAGCCCAAATTGGAAGAATCTGCATATGTGACTTCAGTCTCTCCAGGGAAGAGAGGCTCTGACCACTCTGGTCTCGCACTCTCTCGCTCTCTCTCTCTCTGTCTCCCTCTCTCCCTCTCTCCCTCCTTCATTTTTAAAACCTACTATACTATTGAGTAGATGTGGATGCAGAAAGTTAGCCCTGAGACCAAGCAATCACCACCCTCAGGCTGAATTTTTGCTATCTAGACTCTTTTGAGTATAATTTGGCTTCCCATGAAAACTCTCCTAAAGCAAAAAAACGCACTAATAATCACCCTGTCTGTCTCTCAGTCTTGCTACTTAGTATGTTAATAAGTATGTATGGTTTCATTCATCTGTCCTTCATGAGGTCATCCCCCCCAACCCTAGATAATTCTGAGTACACTGACAAGATCATATTCTTGGCATCTGTATTAATTTGGCTGAATAGCAAACCACCACAAACATGCAGTGGTGTAAAGCCACACTATTGAGCTCATGATTCTGTGGGTCATCAGTTTAGGTTGGGCTAAACTGGCTGGTACTGCTAATTTGAGCCAGCCTGGCTGACCTCTGCTGGGGCTCACACATGTAGCTGTAATTTACTGTTAAGCTGACTAGAGGCTAGCTGATTGTTAGTGGGGGTGTCTCAGCTCTCCTCCACGTAGTATCTCATCCTCCAGCAGGCTTATCTGGTCCTGGTGGCAAGATTCAAAGGGCACCAAGAGGACAAGCCCCAATGCATAAGCACTTTCAAATCTCTGCTCGTGTCGTGTATGCTATTGTCCCATTGGTCAAAGCAAGCCACAAGGCTAATCCTAGAGTCAATGTGGGCACTACTAAAGGGAATGAATACTGGAAGCTGTGAACAAACTGAGCTATCCTTGCAATCAATCTACCAACTACCCAAAGCTGAGAGCCAGGACATAGTGATAACATCAAGGAAACAGCATCCTGAAAAACAGGTAGCTTCAGACATTCTCGAATCATTGTCAATATTCAATACACCGAACAATTGCAATATTCTACATCATTTTCTTAAAGCAAGGTCAACCCAAATGTGTGAGATGAATTCAAGCAAAACAGCTCTTAAGCAACAGGAAGCACCACCACCTCTGTCTGCCCTATATTTGGGTGTTGTTACCGTGAACATGAAGTGTTAATGGCACGGCCCACGTTGATGCTTCATCATCAGGAATGGGAGCAGGCAATGGAGAGCCAATTCTACTCCTTGGCATATAAGGAATCACAAGTTTCAGCACCCAGAGAAGATGTTAAATTTTTCTGGCCTTTCATGAAATTTGATTCACTGTGTTGTGCTACTAGAGCAAAAAGACTTTAAAAATAAACCATGTATGTGTTTCCAAAATACAATTGGTGAGGAGAACTCTGCACTAGCAAAACTAAATTAAAAGCTGCCTAAAGCAGTTACATCTGAACACCACGGCAGATTTCAAAAAGATGAATTCAATAAAAGCTAGGTTATCTTCTGGAACATTCCATGAGTATTGTGCGCAGGTGGGGGCACCCTTTGAAGTTTCTTCCACTGTCCTAAATAGGAGGTAGGACATGAATCCCCTTTGTTGGGCATTACCCAACAAACTACATGGAATTTTGTACTAATTCATCTCCAGCCATTAGCATGGGAAGAAGCAAGGATACTGGCGACTGATCTTTTCAACAGCTTTCTCTTTCCTTTGATCTTTCTCCCAGAACCTAAAGAACTTCCTGTCCCAGTGGAATGGATACATCTCTCCCCCATTATCTCCTTGTGTATGATCTTTAATTCCTCCCATTTTTTCCTTGGCCATAAATCTTATGACTCACAAGAAGGTGGAAAGGGAAATAAATATATATTTTGAGTTATTGTTTTCAAAATGTTATCCCCATCTGTTTACAAAATTTTATTGCTTTAGCAGAAATGAAAACATTTTCCAGGCACTACATAAAAGAAGAATATATTATTGCAAGAATATACCAAAACTTGATGCAAAGTTAAGCCAGGAAGGTATTTTTGTTTACAGCCTCAGTCATACATCTTCTCCTCTTCATCTCTCTTCCTTTTCCCTCCCTTCCTAGATATTAATGAATGCAAAGCTGCATAGTGGCAAGAAGATAGCTGGAAAGCTGGCTTTGAATCTCAGAGTCTTAATTTGGTAATCATATGATAAGGAACAAATTCACTGCATTTCCCTAAGCCTCAGTTCCCACTTCTATAGTGTAGTATAGTATGGACATTAAAAATGCTTTCCCTTGTGTCACTGTGATGAAAAATGGAATAAGAAAAGGTATATAAGCAGATGCGTAGTTTGGGACCTGTCCTATAGCAGATGCTTAGTAAATGGTATTATACCACCGGTTGATAGATTTCTCTACTCAAACCATAACATCTAACATCTCCATCCATCTCATCCCATGACACGCCGTTCCTGTCTGCAGGTGTTAATCAGTTTATGTCATCAACTTTACTCTTTTAACAGCTCAGCCTTTCTCTACAAGGTCCTCCCAGCAGATCTGCACTCAAATTCTTCCCAGCACTTGAGCAGGTAGGAGGGATAGAGAGGAAATTTCTCACCACCTGCCTGCAATGTGGATGCCATTCTGTTTGCGTAATCTCTTTATTCCATGCCTCAGGTCCAAATAGCTCATGAAGTACTTTATAAACTTTACTGACTCCACAAAGCATGTGGCAAAGAGAAAATACTGGACTCACCGCTGAGATGGCGCCCCTCCAGGGTACAGTGAAGAGGTTGCAAAACCAGGTACGGTAGCTCTTCCCAGCAATTAGGAAAGCAAGTGAGGAGAAATGCTCTGACTTAACCTTAGGGCACTAGGGAGCTGGAATCTTAGGAGGAAATGACCCTAGTTGGAAGTATAATAAGAAAAGAGAGATGCCTGGCTTTCATAACCACGGGTAGCTGAGAAATTAGTTTTGTGATGCACCTAGAGATTTAATTTATTTTCTTGAAGCCAGCATAACACTTGGAAAAGAATAGATCAGGGTTTCTCACAGCATTGTTTAGGAGGGTTATAACTTGGAGAATGTTTAAATATACAGTTTCCTGGGTTCTTCCCACCCTCTCAGCCTGACCAGAGACTTGAGCCCGCGAATCTGCATTTTAAGGCTGCCTCAGGTGGTCATTATGTCCCAAAAAGTTTTGTCTTTGTTTTGTTTTCATCTCCTTATACCACTCTCGGGAAAGGGTGGGGGAGCAGCAGAGGAACCAGACAGACCCAGAGGACCCAAGAAGCAATACCAAGGCACTGAGTAAGGACAACAGAAATCAGGAAAATCTCTTCCCCCTCCCCCATCCCACCCTCAAGAGAAAGGGAACATTAAAGAGTACAGCATTCTTCCCTCTCACAAATGAGGAGACTTTCATGGGCCCCCACCATGGGCATCTCTATTAGCTTCTTTTTATATTTGTATTTTCAAATTTCTTCATTTTTTCAAGTCACAGAGTGCTTGAAACTGATGGAAACAATGAATCCTCTTCTCCCAAAAATGTGCATGAACACAATATTTAGCAGATAGCTTAAAGTCTGGTGACTTAATGTACGGTCCCCACACCAGGAGCATCGGCCTCGCCCGGGAGCTTGTTTGAAATGTAGGTGCTTGGTCCCCACCCTAGACTGACCAAAATGCGATCTGCATTTTAGCAAGAGCACCAGAGGATCCATATGCTCATTACATTTTGAGAGGGCTTGACTCAAGGTACAACTAAACCTGTGAGATTCAACCTGGGCCAGTGCACTGTTGAAAAGCTCCCACAGGTGATTCTAGTGCACAATCAGGATGGACAGCCAGAGCTTTAAACCAGTGGTTGTCAAAATTCAGCAAGCTGTAAAAAATACAGATTGCAGGGCCCCATCCCAAGAATAATTTAGTATGGCTGGGGCAGGGCCTGAGATTCTGCATTTCCAAGTTCCCAGGTAATGTTGATGCAGCTGGTTGGGACTGCACCATGAGAAGCACAATTCTAAGCTCATTATCCATAGCCCAAAGTCAAACACAGTTTGAAGAAACAGAACGATTCTGGGGATAAGAAGAATTACCTTCCACGGTGATTCTCATTCTCTCTGCGTTTCAGCTATGGCCACCAGTTCAGGCAGAGGGCAAAGCACCCTTGACTTGGAATTTGGCTGAACTCGAGTAACACTTATATTGCACAGTTAGGACTCCATATGGTACAATGGAAAACAGCTTCATCCCCTCCACACCCACACTGTTACTATCCAGAGAGCTGAGATTTTTCTAGCACGTTGAAAAAATCCAATCCAGGGCCAGTGATTTTCTTTGTTATTCTTAGATATTTTTAAAAAGCATCTTCTGGCCACTTTAGTACCCCAAACAGTATAAGTTCAATAACTAGTACTTCTAGTCTAGCTTAATTGAAACTCCTCACTTCACTTACAGCCTTGCATTTCTAATTCTAGAAATTAGGAACTACTTTCTAATTTCTTTCCCTTCCCTCAGCTCCCAACTTTCCTATAGAGATGGAGCTGAGTTGGCTCCTCTCAACGCCCCTACCTGTGCCCCCCACCTTTTCCTCTTTTTTCTCCAGCCACCCACTGAAGGCTGCCTCTGGCTCCTCCAGGTTTGAAGGAGTACGAGTAGAGATGAGGGACAGGAAAGGTCTCAACCCATACTGTCACCATCAGGCATTAAAGGGCTCTGTGCTTTAGAAGACAAAATTCCAGGAAGTACCATTGAGGTGGAATACAAAGTAAATACCTACCCCCACCTCTGGGAGTTGAGAGCCTGTACTTTCCTGATATCAACTGTGTTCTCTCCAGCTGACCTCTTGAGAAACCTCCTCAGCTCCTCCTCAAAAGCGTCTTACTGATGGGGCTCCCTCTACCCGGGAAGCTGCCCTCTTGGCCATTCCTTACAGGAAATGCCAGCCCAGTTCTCCACTTGGACACCGAGAATGTCATGCATTCTTATCACATATAGTAGAATTGCCCTCTGTTCCCATGGATGGCATAGCTCCCACCTCCCCCATAAGCAGCTCAAGCCACCAGTTTTTAATCCTCTCAGCATGAGTCAAACACCTATTACTTTGTACCCTCATATTTCAGAGCATTTTATTATTGCCCTCACCCCACCCCCAACGTGACTGCCTGTAGTGGAGTATGAGGTATGGTTGGCTTCTCTCTTTTCTTTGTCAGTTCTCTATGCACCTCACCAACTGTGGACTTTGATCACCCAAGGGTTGGAGAATGGAGAAGCAAGAGCAGGAAAGAAGAGAGGTAAGATATGGGAAAAAAAAAAAAAAAAAAAAAACTTTTTCTTTCATGGGGTTCTTTGAGGGAGTCCTTGAAAATTCCCCCACAGGGAATCTACATTTCATTGGCTCCTGACCTGGGCAATATATGTCTTCTGGCTGATGGCTTACAGTGCTGATTCCCAGCCCCTGTGCTTCCAAAAGTCCACATTTGGGCAGAGCTTTTTTTTAACGCAGCTCCTGGCTGACGAAGATCTGGTTCCCAAGAAACATTTAATTTGCTCCCCTTTGGTAGAGATACAATTTGCTCAAATGAATCCCTGTTCCTCTGCTGCCAAGGGCCATCTTATGGGTCAAGTTGTGTCCCTCAAAAAGATATGTTGAAGTCCTAACCCCGAGTACTTCAGACCATGACCTTATTTGAAAATAGAGTCATTGCAGATGTAATTAGTTAAGATGAGGTCATATTGGAGTGGGAGGAGGGCTTAATTCAATATGATTGGTGTTCTTATAAGACAATATGAGGCAAGAGACAAACAGAGAGAAGATAGAGGCAGAGTTTGGAATGTTGCTGCTACAAGCCAAGGAATACCTGGGGCCATCAGAAGCTAGAAAAGGTAAGGATGGAGTCTTCCCTAGAATCTTCAGATGGAACATGGCCCTGCTGACAACTTGATTTCTGACTTCTAGCTTCCAGGACTGTAAGAGAATAAATGTCTATTATTTTAAGCCACCCTGTTTGTGGCACTTCTTACAGCAGCCCTAGGATACTCCTACAGGTTACTTCAGTTATCCCCTTGACTATATTCTTTCTTTCATCATAGGTCTGGCTTCATTCTCTGCATGGTCTGACTCCAGAGGACATGAGGAATGCTCTAAGAGGTGCCCATGATGCCCCCTTGCTAACTGAGGTGAGGGTGAAGCATCTGCCTTCCCCTTCACCATATGATAAAGAGGAAATGTCACACAACTGCAGAGTCCAAATAACTTCCCTGCCCCACAACCACTTCCCAAGCATTAATCCTCTTATTTATTCGAGTTGATGTTGAACAAAAGAGTCCAAAATTCTATGTGTGTTGGTGGGGGATGTGCATGCGTGCACACAAGTGGTAATCTGCACCCCATGTTGAAACATTAGAATGTGAGTGTACTTGATGCATTTTATTTTTTGTTACCAGCCTTTGAGACATAAGCTAAAACTAAAACAGATAGAATCCCATTTTAAACTCCTGATACACTGGAGGGCAAACACCTTGGTTTTCAGTTACCTTGGAAACTACTTTCTAATTTCTAGTCATGAGAAACTTAAGTGAAACTATCATCTGATAAGCAGCTAAGGTCCTCTCGTTAATTGCCTAAGTCAAAGAAAATGAAATGGTATTCTGAAAACATCAAAACTCATGTTCCCATGAGTTCCCATAAAAATCACTACATCCACATGTTCTGCACGTATATCCCAGAACTTAAAGTAAAATAAAATAAATCACTACATCCACTGAATTCATAACCATGTATTATTTATGAAGTGAAGTCTTTAAGTCCAAAGGATAAAGAAAAAAATATATATTTTTTAATAAGAGCCATCTATGACAAACCTACAACCAACATCATACTGAACAGGCAAAAGCTGGAAGCATTCCTGTTGAGAATAGGAACAAGACAAGGATGTTCACTCTCACCACTCCTATTCAACATAGTACTGGAAGTCCCAGCCAGAGCAATCAGGCAAGAAATAGAAATAAAAGGCATCCAAATAGGAAAATAAGTTAAATTATCTCTTTTCACTGATGATATTATTCTATACCTAGAAAACCCTAGAGACTCTGCCAAAAGGCTCCTAGACCTGAGAAATGACTTCAGTAAAGTTTCAGTATACAAGATCAAGGTACAAAAATCAGTAGCAGCTCTATACACCAATAACATTCAAGCTGAGAGCCAAATCAAGAATGTCATCCCATTTATAACAGCCACAAAAAAAAAAATACCTAGGAATACATCTAACCAACGAAGTAAACTATCTTTACAAGGGAAATACAAAACACTGCTAAAAGAAATCATAGATGACACAGACAAACATAAAAACATTCCATGCTCATGGATTGGAAGAATCAATATCATTAAAATGACCCAAAGCAATCTATAGATTCAATGCTATTCGTATTAAACTACCAATACCATTTTTCACAGTATTAGAAAAAACTATTCTAAAATTCATATGGAACCAAAAAGAGCCCAAATAGCCAAAGTAATTGTAAGCAAAAAGAACAAAGCCCAAGACATCACATTACCTGACTTCAAATTATACAAGGCTATAATAACCAAAACGGCATGGCATTGTTACAAAAACAGACACACAGACCAATGGAGCAGAACAGGGAAACCAGAAATAAAGACACACACCTACAACTATCTGATCTTTGGCAAAGTCAACAAAAATAAACAACAGGGAAAGGACTTCCTGGCCAATAAATGATACTGTGATAACTGACTAGCCATATGCAGAACAATGAAACTGGACCCTTTCTCTATACCATAAACAAAAATCAACCCAAGATCGATTAAAAACTTAAATGTAAGACCTCAAACTATAAAAATCCTAGAAGAAAACCTAGGAAATACCCTTCTCAACATTGGCCTTAGCAAAAAAAATTATTGCTAATCCCTCAAAAACAACTCCAACAAAAAAATTTACAAGTGGGACCAAATTAAACTAAAAAGCTTCTGCACAGCAAAAGAAATTATCAACAGAATAGACAGACAACCTACAGAAGGAGAGAAAATTTTCTCAAACTACACATCTGACAAAGGTCTAATATCCAGAATCTACAAGGAATGTAAACAAATCAAGCAAACAAACAAATAGCCCCATTAAAAAGTGGGCAACAGACATGAACAGACAGTTCTCAAAAGAAGACATACAAGCAGCCAAGAAACATATGAAAAAATGCAAATCAAAACCACAATGAGATACTATTTCACACCAGTCAGAATGGCTACTAAAAAGACAAAAAATAACAGATGTTGGCAGGGCTGTAGAGAAAAGGTTATGCTTATACATTGTTGGTGGGAATGTAAATTAGTTCAGCCACTATGGGAAGCAGTTTGGAGATTTCTCAAAGGACTAAAAATAGAACTACCATTTGACCCAACAATCCCATTACTGGGTACATACGCAAAGGAAAGTAAATCATTTTACCAAAAAGACATATGCACCCATACGTTTATTGCAACACTATTCACAATAGCAAAGACATAGAGTCAACCTAGGTGCTCATCAACAGTGGATTGGATAAAGAAAATGTGGTACATATACACCATGAAATAGTACATAGGCATAAAAAAAATTGTGTCCTGTCCAGCAACATGGATGCAGCTGCAGGTCATTATCCTAAACAAATTAAGGCAGAAATAAGAAATCACATATTGCATGCTCTCACTTATAAGTGGGAGATAAACATTGGGTACACATGACCATATGTAGAACAACAGACACTGAGGACTAAAGGAAGCAGAGGTAGGGATCGGGGCAAGAGTTGAAAAACTAGCTACTGAGTGCTATACTAACTACCTGGGGGATGGGTTCGATCATTACCAAACCCCAGCATCACACAATACACCCATGTAACAAACCTGCACACTTACCCCCGAATCTAAAATAAAAGTTTGAAAAAGGCTGGTGCGGTGGCTCACGCCTGTGATCCCAACGCTTTGGGAGGCCAAGGCGGGCAGATCACAAGGTCAGGAGATCGAGACCATCCTGGCTAACACAGTGAAACCCCTTCTCTACTAAAAATACAAAAAAATTAACCAGGAGTGGTGGCATGCAACTGTAGTCCCAGCTACTCGGGAGGCTGAGGCAGGAGAATTGCTTGAACATGGGAGGTGGAAGTTGCAGTGAGCCAAGATCCCGCTGCTGCACTCCAGCCTGGGCAACAGAGCAAGACTCTCTCTCAAAAATAAAAAAAAAGAAAAAGTTTCTTTTTAAAAATGTGTACGAGTAGTTTCTAGTTTTTGTATAGGTTGTGTTCCAAGAGTTTATTTGTAAGGCTTTCGAAATTTAGAACACATATTCTAACAAAATAATGTCCATAAAAGTGATTAATTTTTTCAGATTAACCCCCCAAACTTAGTGCAGTTTGATTTTGTTTACTTTGGTGCAAGAAATATATCTTGAACCACAACTTTGTACCAGGTACCAAACTAAGCATTAGATTGTAGCAATGGCTGCTGATGTCCCATCCCATGTAAACTTGGCCCACCTCTTGGGTTCTCTGCAGCCACTTCCCATGTGAGGCACTTAAATCCCCCAATTCTCTCCCCTGGAATATTTTGCAATATCTGGAGACGTTCTGGGCTGTCACAACTGGTGGTGACGGGGTTACTACGGGCATCTAGTGAGTAGATGCTACAGATGCTACTCAGCTTCCTACAATGTAAAGGACAGCCCCCTACAACAGAGAATCATACAGCCCCAAATATCACTAGAGTCAAAGTTGACGTACTCACAGGCACACAACTTAGTGATATGCCCTCTTTCTTCTGTCTGACTCCAGTCACTCCCTTGCTCCACTCCACTTCCAGCGTCTTTAGGATCATGGAATCTTAGTGTTGAGACTTAGTTTGATTCCCCCAGAAGAAGACTCCAAAATGAGGTTTGAGTATTAGTTACATGGGAGGTGGAGGAAACCATAGGAGCATGGAGACATGAGATGAGTCAGAGAGCAGGAGGAAGCTAATAAAGGATGAAGAGTCAGCTGCCAAGGTAGAGCCAGAAGCCAGGGAAAGACATGCCTCAGACTTATCCCACCTTGGGACAAGAGAGTATTTATCCACAAAACCACAGCAATCATGAGTTGAGGGCTGCTGTGGGGGTTGTTGATTCCCTGACACCTTCTGTCTTCCACATGAGTGGTAAAGTAGGATGGGAGCACAGAGAGCCATCAAGCAACAAAATGCAAATGCTAGGAGTTGGAAATTGGGCCCATGTGCCCTGAAGAGAGAAGATTGATGGGCTAAGGGCAGGGCAGCAATAGCATTTGCTACATAGCTTTGTCTCCATGGCTTTCCTCATGAGCATGGGCTCTGGAGCCTGAATGCTTGGGTGCAAATTCTGAATGCATCGTTGCTTGCTCTGTGACCTTGAACAATTTCCCATTCTAACTTCAGTTTCTTCCACTGTAGAAGAGAAATGACAGTGGTGTTAACCTCGTAGGGCTGCTGTGAGGATTAAACAAGAAAATACAAGTGAATCACACAAAGTGCCTTGCTCAGACAGCCTTAGCTATTATGGTGATAGGTCATAATAATAGCTAACTACAGTGGAAAATTTACTTTGTGTCAGGCACTCTTTTAAGTATGTGGCATGCACTAACTCATTTCATCTTTCCAATGACTGAGATAGAAACCATCGTTATCCCTGTTTTGCAGGTAAATACAAGGCACTAAGAGGTCAGTCAGGTAAAGTTGTGTTGACTGAGATGAGATCTGAAGGTTGAGAGCCATTCATTATACAAAGGAGAAAAGGACATTCCAGAAGTTGGAAGTATGCTTTGTTCACGTATGCTAAATCAGAGTCCTCTTTAAAGTCTTTCCCTCTTCATGTGGTGGCAAAGTCAGACACTGTGAAATACGACCAAATATTTCCTGATGATCCAAGTGCCAGGTACAATCATTCACTTGAATTGCACAGTGACATTTTCCCCAAGCCCTGTGCTCTCCAAAGCAAGCGGTGGGTGGCAGCTCAATCCTAAGGAACGTGGTCTTTTTTCACCATAGCCTGCAATTACAATGAAACCTGACCTTTGCAATTTCATTTTCAGGCTTTTGAAATGAAGATGTCGGGATTCAAAATTGGGCAACGTTGTCAGCAGGGAGACGCCTGGAAGCAGAAGAATATTTATGGTAATAAAAAACTTGAGCTCTCAAAGGACCAGCTAAATTGCAGTTGGCACAAGGCATATTAGAGCTTGTCCAGATTTACTGTCAGCCCTCTGAATTCATGGCCTTAAAAGGCAATAAATTGTTGGAGGAATACACCGCTGAAGCAGATCAGAGGTAAAAATGAATATGGAGAGCTTATAAAATGAACATTATGAATTCCAAACTTTTCTCCTAAATGTTGTCAAAATATAAGATTTCCTGACATGAACCAAGGTGTTATTTAAAAGCTGAAATGTCTATTGCCATCTTATTACTTAATCCAATGTTCCCCTACACAGACACTTTATCCCCATATAGGTGGAAGGAGATGGGTCTCCAGCTGTTGGAGGAAGAAAAAAGATTGAGCAGGAGCCAGCAAATGAGTTAAGATCAGTTTGCTCATTTCTCCTATTCTACTTTTGCCCTTCAGTGCTATCAAATTGTGAACACTAAATCTAAAAATTGAGAAAGATTTTTTGAAAGGAAGCCTCAACATAAATATCCTGTTAGACATTATGATATTAAGCATAGATTTTATTCCCTCATGACACACCCGTCTGCAATATAAATATCCTTAATTTGCAAGGAAATGTAACACATTTATCAAGTGAGAGAATACTGTATCAGCCTTACATGCAGTACAATAAGGAGATGATAATTAAACATCTATTCACACCACTCTTAATAAGCAAAATATTTCTCCTAAGAAAGCTAAGAAGGAAAAAAAAGGTGAACATAAAAGAATGCAGAACAAAGTATAATCGATGGTGAAAATCGTATCTTAACCCTGCTTAATAGGATGACAGCCTTGTGCTGCCTCAGCTCCATATATCCACCTATGAAGTATAAAGAATCAGCCAACCTGTCTTCACTCTTTCTCTCTCTAAATATACACCATCCGAGTTCTCTAGCAACAGTGCAAGCAAAGACAAAAACCACAAGATAAATAGGAAACATGAACAGCCTTAAAGCATATTTCACCTAGAATAACCATAGAATAACCATGCCCCAGAGAGTCCAAAGTGATGAAATTCAGTCGAATTGGAGGAATGTAACAATAAAAGCCCTTTTTTTCCTCATAGCAACTCTTGGGAAATGAGGTTTCACATCCTCCCATTACAACCCAATTCAATTTTTAACAAGTAGGACCATGAAAAAAGGTCTTCCTTATGTCTAAATTAAATCCTTAATCTTGCACTTTAAGCCACATTTCCCTTTGATTGCCTTTACTAGAAACAGAAAAAACTTTCATTTACCTAATGTCTGTTCTCTTACTTTCTTTTACCTTCTCTGAACCACTTAAGTTCACTATTATTCTTATTCTCCTACAATCTAGGCATTTTCTGGGCTGCATGTGAACTCTCCAAGTCCTTACATTTCGTAAGTTTTGGAGTTCAGAATTATACAGGCTATTTAAAAGAGATATTAACCAAGATTCTATGTAAGTTCTTTTTATTTCAAATTTATTATAGACACAAATACATTCATTTTGTCAAAAAAAATCAAACAGTATAGAAGCATATGGTTTAAAAAATAAAAGTCCTATTTCATCTCAAATTACTTCCCTTCCTGGAAGTAACTACATTTAAAAATTTGATATGTATCTTCTTGGACTATTGTCTTTCCATGTGTAGACTTGTGTATGTATATAAACATACATGTGTTGAATTTTATATAAATTATTTTATGCTTTTTATATCATTTATCTGTATATTTCTTGGCAATTTTATTATATTGGTACATAAGATGTACATGTTTGATGCTAAACTTCATACAACTTCATAGGTTAGGAATTGTGTTCAGCTCCTGGGAACAGAGGCTAGAAATAACAATAGCTTTAAAAAAAACTAAAATATCATTTCTCTACCATGGCAAAAACTGGTTCGTTGTTTTCAAACCATATTCCATTTCCTCCTGGGCACACAGTTACACTACCCATCCCAGAGATAGTGGGAGGGTGAGGGGAGAGGTGGGGATGGCTAATGGTACAAAAAAGATAGAATGAATAAGACCTAGCATTTGATAGCACAACAGAGTAACTATAGTCAATAATAATTTAATTCTACATTGTAAAATAACAATGTAATTGGATTGTTTGTAACACAAAGGATAAATGCTTGAGGGGATGGATACTCCATTTGCCATGACGTGATTATTATGTATTGCATGCCGTATCAAAACATCTCACGTGTTCCATAAATATATATACCTACTGTGTACCCACAAAAATTAAAATAAATAAACTACCCTTCCCAGACTTCTTTACAGCTGGGCATATCATGTGACCAAGGTTCGCCAATGAGCTATGAGTGGAAATGATGTGTGCTGTCTTCCAGACTGGGAGATAAAATCCTCCCAGAGGGATACTCCACTTTCATCTGAATGGAGTGGACTCTAAGACTCAGAGGATAATAGAGTCATAAAGTAGAAAATCAGATGTCTGTGCTGCCATTTTCAAAGAATCTACCAGCAGAGTCATTCAACCCAAACATCTAATTTGGACATTTGCATGAGTGAAAATAAACTTCCATTGGGTTAAACCACTAAAATTGGGTTGTTGTAGCAGTTAGCCTACCTTGAATAATACATACACGCACTAAAGTAAACCCAAGTTGAGCAGTCCAGGACTGGTATGATGGTTCAGCAGAGTCATGAGAAATCTGCACTTTTATCATTCTGCTTCACCATCCTTAACAAGTATGGCAGAGCTTTGTACTGTCTGTTCTGCTTAGTCTCTGGACCTTGTGGGGGCCTTCAGGCTATTATCCTCTCCACAATTACAACATGTCTGAAACCTATTTATTATTATGTAACCTGTGAACAATATAGCAAGACGATGTTCATAGCATAGGAAGAAAATGTAGATGAGTCACATATAATCTCAAAAAACTGTTTAGAGTCTTAGAGTGACATCATTGGAGAGTATAAGAGACTTGGCAAAAATTTTTTTTTTTTTTTTTTAGTGAATAGTATTTTTATTTATTTTTTATTTTTTATTATTATTATACTTTAAGTTCTAGGGTACATGTGCAAAACGTGCAGGTTTGTTACATATGTATACTTGTGCCATGTTGCTGTGCTGCACCCATCAACTCGTCAGCACCCAACTACTCGTCATTTACATCAGGTATAACTCCCAATGCAATCCCTCCCCTCTCCCCGCTCCCCATAATAGGCAAGGACCTCTTCAAGGAGAACTACAAACCACTGCTCAGTGAAATAAAAGAGGACACAAACAAATGGAAGAACATACCATGCTCATAGATAGGAAGAATCAATATCGTGAAAATGGCCATACTGCCCAAGGTTATTTATAGATTCAATGCCATCCCCATCAAGCTACTAATGAGTTTCTTCACAGAATTGGAAAGAACTGCTTTAAAGTTCATATGGAACCAAAAAAGAGCCCGCATCTCCAAGACAATCCTAAGTCAAAAGAACAAAGCTGGAGGCATCACGCTACCTGACTTCAAACTATACTACAAGGCTACAGTAACCAAAACAGCATGGTACTGGTACCAAAACAGAGATATAGACCAATGGAACAGAACAGAGTCCTCAGAAATAATACCACACATCTACAGCCATCTGATCTTTGACAAACCTGAGAGAAACAAGAAATGGGGAAAGGATTCCCTATTTAATAAATGGTGCTGGGAAAATTGGCTAGCCATAAGTAGAAAGCTGAAACTGGATCCTTTCCTTACTCCTTATACGAAAATTAATTCAAGATGGATTAGAGACTTAAATGTTAGACCTAATACCATAAAAATCCTAGAGGAAAACCTAGGTAGTACCATTCAGGACATAGGCATGGGCAAAGACTTCATGTCTAAAACACCAAAAGCAACGGCAGCAAAAGCCAAAATTGACAAATGGGATCTCATTAAACTAAAGAGCTTCTGCACAGCAAAAGAAACTACCATCAGAGTGAACAGGCAACCTACAGAATGGGAGAAAATTTTTGCAATCTACTCATCTGACAAAGGGCTAATATCCAGAACCTACAAAGAACTCAAACAAATTTACAAGAAAAAAACAAACAACCCCATCAAAAAGTGGGCAAAGGATATGAACAGAAATTTCTCAAAAGAAGACATTCATACAGCCAACAGACACATGAAAAAATGCTCATCATCACTGGCCATCAGAGAAATGCAAATCAAAACCACAATGAGATACCATCTCACACCAGTTAGAATGGCAAAAATTTTTTGCTAACGATCCAAGCTTATCTCTCATGAGGAACTGAGGAGACTTGAGAAGGCATGCTCACAGACATTACCTAATTTGATAACATTTGGTGACAATATATCTTGTATACTTAGTGCAGTAAACTTCAATTCCTATAAAATTTATGTCAATACACTCCTTCAGGAAGCTACCAAACCTGTCCTTGATGAAAGTGCTTTAGCTCAGGCTTCTTCTATAAAGATTGTCTCATGATCTTAGAAGGCAGCTAGAGCTCCAGCCATTATATCTAAGTTCCAGGAAACTGAAGCAGGTTAGGAGGGAGATAATCTCAAAAGACAGACTACTGAGTGTCTTACTGAAATACTTGCAAATATTAAGTTCCAGATATCTCTCAAAGTCACGGTGACACACGTATAAACCTGAGCCCTTCCCAAGTGAGTAAAAGGGGGAAAGTTACACACAGTGAATGCAGAGAGGACTCGACTTCCTCGGTATTCTCAGACTCTTTAAAACTAAAGATGAAAATTTTCAGAAAATCTACAGAAGAAAGAAATCTCCAGGTATACCGATGACATCTACACAGAAGAAAACTCCCAACAGCCTTAAGGCACACGAGGAGATAAGTCCTTGCCCAGAACACTTACATTCTTTTATTTTTAATAGCACACCTTCATCTTCAATATATCCAGGAAACAATGTTGCCTGCCCACCAGTAGGTCCCCTCATGCTGCCAAGATGTTTCATTGGTCACACTATCTAAATATTTTAATCTTTTAAATCCAAGTGTTCTGCTGAGCTCTGAGGACAAGCCCAAACCCTCTCCATACGTATACTTGCATTGCCGTCAAAGAAAACAAGTTTTGAATTAAGAAACTGCTCACTTTGCCGTGGTCATTTGTCTTATTGTACATTTACTTAATGATATCAAAACATGTAAAAATCCATTTCTAAAATCTCAGCAGGGAAGAATTTCTTTCTTTTCTGAGGCTATGTGAGGGATAAATATTTTGCCTATTAATTCTAGTTAGACTCATGCATAAAATAAATCCTCAATTATCATTCATTAAACTTTGTGTCATCTGTGTCTTCTCAACTTGAGGAATACCTCATTCATATAACTAAAAGTTCTAGCCATAAATCCTCATCCCTGAAACACTTGCTTAAATTCAATTGTCTCAATCATTTAGTAACTGTAGACTTTAACAAGTCCCTTCACCTTTGAAAACCTCAAATGTGTTAAAAAAAAAAAAAAAAACCCTCCATCTGTAAAACAGGCATAATAATTATTATCAACATCATGGGGTTGTCATTGCAAGAACTGTGAATGGTCTGAGATTTGATCCTACTTTCAAGCTCAATGGCTAACTTGCCACCGTTTCATAGAGGCAGACAGAAGACACGTGACTCCTGGATCACATGAAGACTTCATTACTCAAGATACAGAATATAGCATGAGCTTCATGTTTGTATGAAACTTGTCCCCTTAATTCCTAAGAGTGCAATTCAGAAGTGAGTCAAAGTAGATGCTATCTGTACAGCAAGGTTTTGCCACAGATGACGAACTCCAAATTGAGAAAAACCACAATTCTTTAAAGGTCCTGCAAGTAAATCTGTCCAACATTTGTTCCAAATGGAAACATTCTCTTTATTATCCTGGCCAGCAAACAAATATGCCCCCTTCTTCAGAGGGAGCTACTCTATCTATCTTTTAAAGCTATAAGCTATTTTCGACAGAAATCTTCTTGGAAAGATAGTCTGGAACAAAGAAAGCCAGTGCCTCTGCCTGTAAGACATGCAGAAATGCTAAAGAACTGTGGAGAATTGTCTCCCAACAGTTGTGAAGATTAGAGAATGTGGAGCAGTGTGATGTTTTCTATTAAGTGTCAACTTGATTGAAGGATGCAAAGTATTGTTTCTGGGTGTATCTAGGTGTTTCTGGGTGTTGCCAGATAGATCAACATTTGTGTCAGTGGACTGGGAAGACCCACTCTCAGGAAGCCCCACCCACAATGTGGGTGGGCACAATCCAATTGGCAGCCAACATGGCTAGAAAAAGTCAGAAGGGGGAAGATGCTGACTTGGTGAGTCTTCTGGCCTTCACCTTTGTCCCATGCTGGATGCTTCCTTCCCTCAAACATCACTGGACTTACACCAGTGATTTTCCAGGGGCTCTTAGGCCTTCAGTCATAGACTGAAAGCTGCACTGTCAGCTTCCCTACTTTTAAGGTTTTGGGACTTAGACTGATCCACTATGGCTTCCGTGCTCCTCAACTTGCCGACAGCCTACCATGGTACTTCACCTTGTGAGATTATGTAAGTCAACTCTCCTTAATAAACTCCCTTTCATATATACATCTATCCTATTAGTTCTGTCCCTCTAGAGAACGCTAATACAAGCAGGTAAAGCATTTAGCACAGTTTCTGATGCACAGTAAGCACTAAATAAATGTTAGCTATTATGATTATCTCAGGCATACAAATTATTTCAATGTCTTGGGGTTCCTATTGGTAGTACATTGTCAAGGAATCTTCCAGGGTCCAGGAACTCTTGTACTGCTGAAGATTCTCCCTTAATCTTTTCTGCAGTCACTGCTGATGTCATCAGGAACATCCAAGAAGCTCCAGAACAATTCACCTGTCTACCTCTTCATACTCTAGGAGCCCCTCTTTTGCCATTTCTTTTCAGAAAGCTGCTGGTTAAACACAAGGGAATTGTGGTCCGTGCATGTCAAGGGTTTCCTGTGCCCTGCCTTAAGCCATGCCCTACTTGAGGTTGACTTTCAATATTATGGCTATCCCAGCCCCTGCTGAATAGGCTTGATTCCTAGCTCCTCACCAAGGGCATAAACTCAGCCCTCTATGAAGATGTTAACTTTCTACTCATATTTGGTTGTGGCAGAGATTGGCAAGGTGTTCACCAAACCCATCCCCTCTTCTTCTTGGGCACATAGTTAGACTACATTTCCCTGCTTTCTCTTGCAGTCAGGTGTGGCCAAATGCCCTAGTTCTGATCCATGGATTGTATCGAAGGGATGTGCACCACTTTTAGGCCTGGCCCATAAAAATATCCTACAGGAATCCTCCACGCTCTTTCTCTTTTTTCCTTCACGTTTCAGCTGGATGTAGAGGATATGGCAGAGGACTCTGAGACCCTAGGGAACAGTGGAGCTACTAAGAGGTAGAAGCTCAGGTCCCTCATTTATTGTGTGCAGCAGATACCCCCACCCCGCCCCAGAAATCATTCCCATCAACATTTTATTATGTTAAGCCACTAAGATTTGGAGGGTTAATGTAACAGCTACACTGCCCAGAGTATTATATGTGCCTTACCCTGAGCCTATGGCCCTAGGTACCCCAGCTAGGTCCCAGGTGATTAGGCTACCAAGAAACTGTTAGTAGAGAAAGAAAGCTCATGCCCCACAGAAAATCTATTCTTTTCTAGCATGGGGCAGGGGTGGAGGTGGGGTGGGGGCATGTTCATAGAGAATTCTCTGAGTTCTATTCCACAATCCAAATGTGATGCAGCAGAGTATCCTTCTGGCTGTTGCTTCCAATATCTGACCACTTTCTTCCCACCAGGGCCCTGAATCTACATTCTCTGAGACCCCAAAGTCTTGAACAACATCTTATCATTTGAAATAAATGAAATAAATGTTCCTACTCCCTTACAGCATCAGACCACACTCCCCTTTGTCATTAAACCTACTCCTGGAATATCCAATTTAGAAAAAAGGGGCTGCTCTGGGCATGATCATCATTTGGCTTTCAATATCAAACCCTTCTACTCAGCAAACTTTCCTTCCTATAGGGCACTCTACAATCTGATTCATAATTTAGCTATCTCCACATGTACAATAAGTCCTGGTGCCGATCGAAAAATGTGATACAACCACCATTGTTACTCACTCCCCATCTCTCCTTCCCCTGGACCTGCATTTCCTGTGTCCTTTCCTGAGTGAATATGGTCTCCACCTGAGAATATCCATCAGCTTTCTAGAAAACATGGACAAGATTTTTCATGCTCAGATAAGTAAAAAGTTGTGAGTTGAGGGTGAGAGGAGCAAATAAGACATTTCAGTAGGGAAATAAGAAATAACAGATGAGAATGACTTTTTTAAAAGAGAGACAGAGAATATATGTTTACATACATGCAAAACAAAGACCTGAAAAAAAACTCTCGATAGCTTGCCTAAATCATATACCAAACCATATCCTATGGCTTAAGATGAATCACTATTCATATTACATGTTATGCCCAACCAACAGGTATAAACTTTCATGAGAGGGCTAAAGTGTGACTCAATAACAAACACCTGGATTAGCGGTTTTGGCAGTAGATGAAGGTAGTAGGATCACATCCTGGCTCTGCCACTTTTTCATTGAGTGATTTGTGGACTAATTAGCTACTCCAACCCTCACTTTCACACCTTAAAATGAAGATAAAAATACTACTTATCTCATAGGTTAAATGAAATAATGCCTATAAAGTGCTTAAAACAGTGATATGCAGTCAGTCCTTATTAAATAAATGAGCTATTTGTGGTACAGACATTTACTGACCTCTGGACATCCATGTGTTCTGATTTTTCTTAGTCCTTTAAAGTTGGAGAGACTATGTACCTATTTCTGTCCAATGGACCATAAGCATGTAATGTGTGTCACTTTCGAGCCAAAGCATTTAAGAACGAGTATGTGACCTTTCGGTTCTCTTTGTCTCTGGAGAATTGATCATAGAGGCTACAAGATAAGCTGGCAGTGGCACAGGAAGGAAACAGTCTGGGTTACTTGGTCTACCACATGGAGAATGGCTGCCTCGAGAAGTCACCAGCTCTTATCAGACTTTCTGTGAATGGGAAACAGGTTTTGTTGGGTTAAGTCACTGAGACTTCAGGATTCGTCTGTTACTGCAGCATGACGTAGCTTACCTTAAATAATACTGTTACAATGCAGTCATATCTTAAGACACAATTAAACAAATTCAATTATATGAATTTGGCCAAAAAAATGAGAAAGAAGGAAATAGCATTTTGCCCCCTTTTCACTCAGTAAGTGCATGGCCAGGTGTGAGTATAAGATAAGAGAGATCAATGTGTGGCTGCATCCTCATTTGGCCCTTATTTTTACTGCTTCTTATAGTGTAAGCATCTCACTGGCTAAACATAAATCTAGTTTTTAAAGATACATATTTTTATATACAATACAGTCCCTAAACAGACAACTCTTTTATCCCATGTTCAAATGAAAAGCAAAAATTAGAATTCTGGTTCAGGGCTGAAGAAAAATATGGCTATGTTGTGCTTAGTAAGAGAAAGGAAACCTCTCCCCAGTGTGGCACTTTTCCTAAGTGATTTTCAAAGATAATTTTTACCACAGTCTTCCTAGCTAACTTTAGACCCAAACCTCAGTGTGAGATATAACTGCACTTCATTCACGTAAGCATTAAATTATAATGATGAAATTAGATAGTTATATAGAATTATTGGAATTGAGTAGACAATCGATAAATGTTAACTTCTAACCTTTGCCACCATATTTAATGAATGACATAATTCAGAGACCCCAAACCAGTGGATGCCCTTCTGATTGGGGCTACTGAATCCAAGGTGGGATGGAAGAAAAATGTTAATGCCATTCCTCCACATCAGTACCCCCCTCCCCACCACTCCCCTTTGTGTTAATGTACAAGAAGCGACTTCCAGCCTTTTTACCTAATGGCCAAGAGTTAGTGAGAACATCTTCAATCTCTCCCTCTCCCCAAAGGCTACTTCTAACAAAAGGCATGAAAACCCCAATTAAAGTCTAAGACATTCATAGAATGATATTTTTCTTAATCAGTAGGGTGTTATGTTATCCCAAAGGCCAGAATCCAGTCAAGTACTTTCTGTCTTTGTCCTTTATGAGCTCAGGTGGCATTTCAGAAGAGAGATCTCCATCTTTATATCTCTCACCCATGGGATGGACCCTCCTAGACAGGCTTCTCTGTGAAGAAGCAACCCTCCATTCCTTCCTTCTCAACCAGCCACTCTGTGAATGGGGCAGGCCTGCATGCTCTGAAGTAGTCTGGGTTCGTGGACATAAAGACTGCCCTGTAGACCCCACTCTTTCAATAGGGAAATACAAGGGTCTGGGTTCAAGATGGAAGCATGAGGCTCCACATTGGGCTTCTCTCTAATGTGTATTCTCCATTCCAGAGAACTCCACATTGTGCATTAACAGAATTTTGTCCTGCCATGAGTAATGCTGACACAATTTGCCCTTTAGTACTTTGCTGATGTTCTCCATCACCCAGAATCTTGCAAAGAAGAAGAGTGACTGCAAACCTCACCTCAATCTCTGGCATCAAGAAAGGCACACCTAGTCTTGGGACATAATCTGTTAGATGTTTCCCTTATAAACTGCCCTAGCTCCCTTTCTTATCCTTTGCAGAATTACAAGAGCTATGATTCATCCGCAAATAAGTTATGATAGCTACATGTAGTCAAACTCGGTCTCTTTCCTAAAAATTGTTATGGGAAAGGAAACCTCCTATGTGGAGGTTACATAGTGAAGACTGTAACTTATGAAAAAAAAATCGTCGTGTTATGATGCATTACTTTATTGCACAATAGAATAAAATATGTAAAATCTGATATATTTGATGTGCACAAACCAAAACTGTTTCTGCTTGGTCTTATTATGAAGATAAATGCCATAGAAATGGGTGTTTATATATTTCTATTTATATTACATGCAATAAAATGTGTAAGTATACTTATACAGAATACATAAAAAGTATTTTGGTGAGTCAAAGCCTTAAATACCTAATATAGCAAAATGAGCCAAAACTTTTGTGTTTTTACGAATTACATGGAGCTCACTCGCAGATTAAATCATGATATAGCCATGAGGGTCATGGAGGCAACCAGTGTATGTCAAATGAGTTCATTTTCAATCACCACTACATGCAAAAATCCTGAACTATGAATCTGTAAAGTGTTCTTTCCAAGGGTAATGTTGCATATGTATTTTTAGTCTCATGTTGTAAAGGAAAAATAAAACATACAAATGCATATTTTATGAAAGCTACTCCATGAACCTTATTAAGAAATTACAGGCTCTGTAGTGCACGTTCCATGCTCCAAACCTGTGGGATTTGCTTTATTATGAGGTAAATTGCTACCTTACACAAGTTTCTATTAAGATTATATATGCCAGCTGATTCTTGGTCCTCCCCCAAACGCACCAGTGATTGCAACAGTCCACATACATCTGCTGATTTATTTTTGGAGAAAGGGCAGTTTCCATTTGTGACAAACTACCTCATGTTAGTTAATATTATGCCATATCCAGTCAAATTTCTAAAAATACACTGGTGACTATTGATTGTATTTATCACATTATGTTGTGACTAAAGTCCACTCAATTTATTTTCTTTCTTGAAAGGAAATTTTCCTTCTTGTGTTCTCAGAGGAAATTTTCAGATAGAGGAAAGCTAGTAAAAAACCAGTATCTATGAAACAGAGGGTCTGCAGCCCCACCCTCTGGAATCTCTACCTGAAGCATCAATAATCCCCATGTACCCATCAACACACCTGAAGTCCCCAGTACACCCTTCTCCAATTTCATTTTTCTCTCTCCTCTGCCTCCATAGAATCACCACTCTACTGAAATTGGTAGTCAGCATTCCCATGCATTTCTATAAGCAAAATGCTATTACTTTGCATGTTTCTAAATACTATGTAAATAGTATCATAGTTTGTGTATTTTTCTACATCATGCAAACTCAGCCAGGGCAATGTTGCCCCCAAGGGGGCGAAAATTGGTTCTTGTTGGGGGGAATCTTACTCTTCTGATGTGTAAAGCACAGATATACATAGAGTACATAAACAGGTATACAATATATCTTAGCTATTAAAATTTCATGGGGAGAATTAGGAAAATATCTAGAAAGGCTCTTTGGGAGGTGACAATGAAAAAAAGGTTGAAAAACATTATTCTATATTTTACTATTTTCTCTTAGCTTTATGTCTGTGACGGATACCCATGTTGATATATGTAACTCCAGTTCATTCTTTTCCACTATGCAGAGCATTCCAATGCATACATATACCATGAATTACTTCCCCATTCTTCTGTGGATGGCACTGTCAGTTGGTTCTGTAACTATGAGCATTCTCCAGCATGTCTCCTTGTACACACATAAGTGAGTTCCCCTGGGATGCACACCCAGCAGTGGCATTTCTGGGCCCGAGTAGCTGCACAATCAGCCTTACTAAATGTTGGTCAGTCACAGAATCTTCCCGGACCCAAGGGAAGTGACACAAACCCCACCTCCTGAAACTAGTTTCAAAGAATTTGCAGATATCTTTAATTTTTTCCTGGGGCGGGTGGGTCATGGGGAAGACTTTCTCTCCACCTCCTCACTGTCACACAACACAGAATAAAAGAAAAATCACTCCTTCTGTCAACACTATCTCCATCCCGTCACCTATTTATGTAGACATGGTATATGTATGTTTGTATGCATGTCCTTAAGAGTGGTTTCTGTGTCTAGAGAAGAATATTCTGTGTGTGTGTGTTTTGAAAATCAACATTCGATTTATTAAAGTTACAACACTATTCAAGGGCTTTTATGAATAGTGTTGGTTCCATGTAAAACTTAAATGAATGCTTTAAGCATTTTAAACCAAATTTATACATTTATAGATTAAATTTCTTCTCCTTTTTGAAAACTACAATTGTCTGGTTTTGCAAACAAACCTTTCAAGTACTTAAGTCATGCTTACAAATCTAATAAATTAAGCTTATAAACAGAACAATACTTAAGCACATTAAATATTCTAAATCAGCTTATAAACTTAGTGAGATTTCAATTTAATATCACAAATCTAAATTAATTACCGAATGACATAGTTTAAATTGGAATTAAAAGGCTGACCCAACACTCTAGAGAAGTTAAATTTTTTTAAACATTACAAATACTTTAAATTCTAAATATGTACTAATGCTTTAAGACAAAAATATGATAATATTACTATTCCGATTATCTGAAACACTTCTATCCTTAATCCTAAATTTTCCTGGAGTTAGAGGCTACTAATCTACTAAAGAAGTTTATGTCACTCCACACAGTTTGGAGATTCACTTCCCATGTAATTTTTTAGATTGGCCAGGACATGATTGACTTTTTTACTATGATGCTGATGGGACTAACCAGGCCATATTTATTCTAACAGCACCTTCAAAACTTTCAAATGGACTGGCACATCCTATTCTTCTGATATAAGTCACATTTTCAAGCCAGATTAGATTTTGTTGCCCCCACTGAGGTAATTTACCTCATTTGATTTAATTTCGCACATCTTTGTCTCATGAGATATATGCATACACTTTCCCTCTAACTCAGAAAACCTTCGAACTTGATTCTGTTCATGTAATTCTTATCTCCTAGGACCATACTCCTTTGCGGAAATTGAAAACTCAGCTTGATGAACTGTAGATCTCTCATGAGGTTATCTGACCATTTGGTCACAGGCCCCAAGATCACTCTACAGAGGCAGAGCCAGCTTCTCTGGGCCCATGTATGGGGCCTCCCAGATGGGGTAGAAGAACGACCCCAGTCCTTATGCAGTGGTAATGGTTTCTAGACACACACTGCAGCTCACTGCCCCCACCCTTCCTTCCTCAACAAAGGTATAGGGAAAAAGACTATACTAATTGTCCAAAGTATTTCAGAAGTGTACGGTTTTTCCTGAAATCTCCACAACCACTTTCTTTGAAAATCAGTTTTACAAAATGAGTTAACTTTTTTCTGGCTAAGCAACAAACAGAACACTGACATCTAGGGGGCAGGGGGAGTAATTTACTGAATTTATATCACGTGCCCAGCTCTGTGCTTTAGACGCATCCTCTCAACTTTACATTTACACTAGCCCTGTTAGGTAGATACTCTCCCACTTTTACAGAAGAATAAAACTGAGACGTAGAGAGGTATATTATGTGAAAATAAGTCCAGCAAATCTTATAATTGATGACTAAAATGAAACAGATTTTATCTAGGTAAGGCACATTTCATCAAACTGAACAATTTTTAAGGTTTTCAATGTTTTATCTTACCCTTTAAAGCAGGATTCACCCATTCAGATGGGTGAATTTTATGGTATGCAAATTATACTCCAATAAAACTGTTTTTTTTTTTAAATCAAGTAGTTAACTTCTGGTTTTTAGATGGCATAAGCATGTGCACTGGCCACTAACAATTCTTCTCACCTAAAATAATAAGCCACCTCTTGTCTTTTTATAAAGCTCTTCTTCAAATATCATTTATGATCTATTTCTCTCAGGATCATTAGAAAAAGCAACAGAAAACCTACTGATGAACTAGATAACTCTGCATGCAAAAGATGTGGCACGGTAGTTCCTTGTTGATTCTTTTTCTCAAATGTACTCCTTTGGCTAAACAGAGAGAGCCAAAGCTGTATGGTGAGATAGAAACAGTTCTGAAGGATTCTTTATCAGCTCACTTATAGAAGGGAAAATTCATGCTTATGACTTGATATCTATGACCTCAGCAGTAAATATCTGTCACCAAACCACATGGGCATATTTGATCTTTTTGAAGCAATTAAATATGGATCTTTGTTTTCATTTATAAATCCCAATGCATGATAACTAAGACACAGCATAGAGCTACTCTCACTTTAACATCTGCTTGACTGTGTAACAAATTTTAAAAATATGTATTTTAGCATAGGAGGTATTCCTTTTATCCTTATAGAACTCTAAAACATACATAGAAAGGTTTTAGTCTCCTCAGGATATAGCTCAATTGGTGGCAATTAATGAGCATAGAACATTCAGCTGCTTCCTTCAAGGGTATTACTAGCTGGATCAAGGAAAAGGGGTAACTTTTTCTGACTTTTCCAAGTTAGAGCTGTATAAAAGCTCCTGGAAGAGTGAGTGTGTCTCATCAGTGGAAAATGCAAGAAAAGAAGCATCAGGCAACCTCGAGAATAGTGTCAGTCTCGGGCCTCTCCTACAAACTCACCAGGGTAAAGCTTCAAAAGAAAAGGAACAGAGAGCCTCAGAAATCATTTCCCCTGGGCAGAAAGCAGTGGTTTTCTGTCTCATCAGATGCTGGTCACTTCCCATTGAGCCATTATCAGGCTGTTAAAACAAAATGAAAGAAAACCGTCTCATCTTTGTAATTAATTTGCTTGTTTCCTTACTAATCTACACTGCCCAGGCAGCTAATCCTTGCACGATATCCTTTTGTCTTCTCATGTAATTAAAATCTCCCTTCTATGTTTAAAGGCTCTGGGCACCACATGCTGACTAGAAAAGCAAGCATCAAGGTTTGTGGCAGATGAAAAATGATAGAGGGCAGAAAAGAAGTGGGAAAAGAAAAAAGGAAATGAAGGGATGATGAGGCTGAGGAGGTGACAAGGGAGGGAAAGGAGAAAAGTTGGACTTTGAGAAAAGATACAACATCAATATTTTCCCTGGTGGGCCATGTATTGGAAGCCAACCCAAAAGTGCTTTTTAAGGAAAGCGTTACCCCGGCCTATAGGTGACCACTGGGTGGGTGTGCCTACCACCATGTAGAATCCAAATAGATTTCTTTTCAAGCAAGTATTCAAGTTTCACAACAGAAAGTCGATGTTACCCCTGTCTCTGCTTATTTCAAAGCCTCTGAATCCAACTACATTGATAACATGGTATCTCTGCATGCTGACTGCTTACCAAAGAGGATAGCTACACTGCTAAGGTTTGAATGTGTTCCCTCCAAAATCCAGGTGTTGCCAATGTGATGGTATTAAGAGGTGGGGTCTGTAAGAGGTGATTATGCAGTGAGGGCTCCTTCCTCATGAATGGAATTAAAGCCCTTATCAAAGAGGCAATGTTTGGTCAGCTTGCTCTTCTATGTGAGGATCATGGGAGGACACAGCATTTCTCCCCTCCAGAGGATGCAGTGACAAGGTGCCATTTTGGAAGCAGAGAGCAGCCCTCACCAGACAAGTGAACCAGTTAGTGCCTTGATCTTGGACTTCCCAGCCTCCAGAACTGTGAGGAAATAAGTATCAATTCTTCATAAATTATCCAGTCTCGGATATTTTGTCATAGCAGTACAAATGGACTAACACAACCACTCACTTAGCAAAAGTGAAATTTTAAGAAATAGTATTTATAGATCATTGCCAGCATGCTCTGCTGTTTATTTTACTGTGTGTACCCCAAATTTTGTTCTTGGAGAAATCAGATCAGACTTGTACTCTTCATCCATTTTATTTTGGCTCTTCCTAGTCTTAGATATACCAAAACTGAACAGAGTTTTGGTATAAACCATCAAGCAACATCAAGGGAGTTGATAAAAAGTGGCCCAGATTGCTTTAGTGGTGGCTCAACTTGTGACACAGACCCAACTCTCTTAGTGTGCTGGACGCTGTAGCATGCATTTGTGTACTAAACTCATCCGTAGTTTCATGTCATTTTTTCTACCAATAATTCCTTTTACCATAATATTTCTATAAATGTTAGTGCTTACTTTCTTGAAACAAATGAAGCACATATGCATTGTAGAAAGTATAGAGAATACAGAAGAGAAAGAAGAAAAATTATCACCTTCCTTCTCTCTCCCTTCACTCCTCACCCCTCAATACCTCAGTTAACATTTTGAAGTAAATTGTTTCCTTCTTTCTTCAATGCATATGCACATATAAAGTTCTTTTACAAAATATGATTAGGTCATAATACTGTTTTATGAGCTACTTTTGAATACTTTCCCATGTCATTATGTATTTTCATACAGCATTATATTTAGTAGTTGCATAGTATTTTATTATTTATTGAATCAATCACCTTTTGCTGGATATTTCAATGGTTCCCAAGTTTTCACAAAAAAGGTACTACAGTGAACACCCTTGTAGCTATTTCTTCATATAGATTCAAATTCATTTGCTTCCTCTTTTATAATAAAAATAGAATTGCAGACCCCAAAAGGATGCAAAATGTTAAAGCTTTTGATATTTTTGCCAAATTATTCTCTGAAAGGGTTATATCAATTTATGTATCAATTGACAGTATACAAAAGTATCTATTTCTTAACCTTTGGCCACACTACATACTTTGTTGCTTGCTAAACAAAAATGCATTTCAAAGTTATTGGATTTTTCATCTCTTTGGTAATTGGTAGGAATGAAGTATTTTTTCATTTTCAATTTTATATTATATATTTTTCCTATTACTTACCTGCTGTTACTATCCTTTGTTCATATTTTTCCATTGAAATGTTCCTCTTTTTCTTATTGATTTACAACAGCTCTTTATATGCTAAGAATCACAATCTTTGTCTGGCATACACATTACAAACATTTTTCCAGTTTGTCATTGTTAAAGTCAGATTTTGACAGACAGACCTTTAATTATTTTTTTTACTCAAATCAATTGTTTATTTTATTATTTCTAGCTTTTTTGTGATGCTTATATAGTTGGAACTTGAATAAGAGTTTTTCTGTGGACAGAAATTGACACTGGGGCCAAAAAGCTAACTACTCCCTATTCTAAAGAGAGCCACAAATACTTAGAACCAGACACCTCCCCACAGAGCTTCCTAAAAGGGAGCTGAACTGCTTTTGCTGCCCTCTGTCTTCAATTCCTCTCCCACTGTCCCTGACAATGGGAGAAGACTGCGGAAGGGTGGGGGGTGGGAGGACAGGTGGTAACTGAGTCAGAGCACACAATAGCTTTTTCCTCACTTCCTCCATGGAGATCCTCACCAATTCTGAATCTGAATGAGGGACAGGCACAAAGAGGACCACTGGTTACATGTGCCTGCAAGGAGAAGAGACTGGCATCTGAATATTGGTTGGACATGTGCTCCGGCAGATGTGCTTTTTTGTCTTTGGTTTACCCAAGCAGAGGAGAGAAAACAGGAGGGAGATGCCAGGAAGCAGGCAAGGGGCTGGATAGCCCCCTTGCTGCCCTCCATTTTGGTGGTCAAGTGAATATGACCAACTCCAGAAGGCAAGAGGGGAGCCAGCAGCAAGTTGCTGATCTAAAGGGAAAAATGCAAGAGAATGTTTTGGGCTTAGATTGCCACATCAGGGAACTGTGCATATCCTCAATGGTGCCCATGAAAGAACACATTGGTGCCCCATGGAGAGAGCCCAACCATTGGGTTGTATGTCACACAGATGACCCAGAAGGAGAGTCAGTGTTGGCTAAAAAACAAGCAAAACCATGGGAAATAACAATTGAAAACAGTTAGGCAAAGAGACTTTGTCTCTTTCCTTTTCCATCTTCATTGATGTAACAGGCCAGAGGGGTCAGGGGAAAGGGAGAGAAGGCATTCCAAAGAAGCAAATCTTCTCTGATCTTGTTTTCCATGTTTCACATTAGCACCACTCTAAAGACAAGGCATCTGTTGTTGGGGAGATACGATATTACTAACAGGCTGACTCATTCTAAAAGATTAAAATCCAGTTAATTAATACATCATGAACATTTTCTTGAGGAAGGGGAGGAACCTGAAAAAATGGACACGGGCCAGGTATGTTTTGATGAGGAAAAGAAATCCAACTAAATCTGATAGTTTTCCAAGAAAGGGAGACAGAGGGGAGCCCTAAGACAAATGTGCCCTGCCTGCTAATTCTGGCTACTGCTAACCCTGGTAAAAATGGCTCTCCACAGGACACAAAGGTCAGGTTTGACTTTATGGGTTGTGAGATTGGGCACCTGGTGTTTTTTACTGAACTGTTTATTCAGGGAATTCGCTTTAAAGGTAACCCACAGAGCACCTACAATTGCCTGGGGTCTCTGTGCTAAGCTGGCTGATGATGCATAGCTCATGCCATGGAGGCAAAAGAGAATGTTCTTCAAACAAAACAGAATTTTAACAGAAAGCAGTAAACAAAGGAGGACAACAAAACTGTTGGCTCTCATCTCATCGCTCCACTTCTCCAAAGACCCTGAGATATAAGAGTAATGTGGACACTCAAACTCCAAGAACAAAGCAATTTTAGTCTGCTTCTTTCTGCAGCATCATCAAAGGAACTTTTTCCCTGTGCCCTCCATGTGCATAATGGACAGCAATACCATCCTTTGAACCCCTAGAAGTTATCATAGTATCTTCCTCATAGGTTTGTTGGAGGATTACATAAAGCATTTTACATGTTTTGTACAGTACCTGGTATATAATACATGCTCAATAAATATTATTATAGTATAATTAGCTCTGCTCCTGTTCCTTTAAGAACGACCTTCCATCAGTGCAAACTAGAATAATCAGTGACCCTCCAATGCTTTAAATAATGTCAAAATCATGTCCGTTGCAGCAACATGGATGCTGCTGGAGGCCCTTAGCCTAAGTGAATTAACATGGGAACAGAAAACCAAATATATCATGTTCTCACTTATAAGTGGGAGCTAAACATTAAGTACACACAGACACAAAGATAGGAACAATATACATCACAGCTTACTTGAGGGCGGAGAGTGGGAGGAGGGTGAGGACTGAAAAACTACCTATCAGGTACTATACTCACTACCTGAGTGATGAAATCATTTGGTATACAAACTCCAGTGACACACAATTTACCCATGTAACAAACCTCGCACATGTACCCCCTGAGCCTAAAATAAAAGATGGAAGAAAAAAATAAAATGAAAATAATGCTGGACCTCGTTAGGAGAACACGGTGAATTCCTTGTGATCTACTTCCATCCATGTGTTGGACCTCATCTCTTGTCATTTCTCACCTCAGATTCTAGTTCTATCCAGGTTGAATAACTTGCACCTAATTGAGAGAGGGTCATGCTTCTGAGCACCAACAGGCTTTTGTATATTCTACTTTCTCTGCATGCCACTCCTCCCTATGGAACCATTCCCTTTTCAAATTCTTGTTCCCTTGCAATTTCCTGCCCTCCCTGCCACCATGAACTGCCATCAGCAGACAAGGGTCAGATGGTGTTACAATGTGATCCTCCAGCACCCTGTGTTTATGACCATCCTGATACTTCTTTACCTGTTGTCCTCAGCTTTTCACTTGCCTGTGTTTTCTAACCAGCTGCTTCCTAAACTTTAATGAATGCACAGATCACCTGGGCATCTGGTTGAAATGAAAATCCTGGGCCAGGCACGGTGGCTCATGCCTGTAATCCCAACACTTTGGGAGGCCAAAGGAGGAAGATCACTTAAGCCCAGAAGTTTGAGACCAGCCTGGGAAATATAGCAAAACTCCATCTCTACAAATAGTAATAATAATAATAATAAGCCAGGTGTGGTGGCATGCACCTTTAGTCCCAGATACTCAGGAGGTTGAGGCAGGAGGATTGCTTGAACCCAGGTTTTTGAGGCTGCAATGAGCTGTGATCATGCCACTTCACTCAAGACTGGGTGACAGAGCGAGACCCTGTCTCAAAAAAAAAAAAAAAAATCCTGATTCAGTTCATTTGGGTGGGGCCTACAAGCCTACAGTTCCAACAACCTCCCAGATGACATTGAAGCGGCATTGATGATCACACTTTGAGTACCCAGGTGCTAGACAGGGAGCTCCTGGATGTCAGTGAGCTCCTTGATGACAGGAATCCTGTGTCCTGAAGTCTCTATATCCCCAACACCCAGCCCATTCTCCAATAGGCAAAATCTTCTTCCTGAATGTGAGTTAAATGAGCATATGATTGAATGAACATACCAGGATGCTCCGTCCCAATTACCACACTTCTGTAACAGCTGAAGACTTTTGCCTCAGCTTCCTGTACTTGCCCAGGACTATGTTATAAAAAACATTTACTGCTATTGCGCAGCTCACTTATATCTCATTCTCTTGCTCCAACACGTGATTCCCCTTTTCCAATTACTATCAGTGAGAAGATGAGAGACAGGACAAACTGGGATAGACAAGCAAAAGAAAGACATGGAGGAGAAAAGGAAGAGCAGACGTGGGGTATAGATAAAAGGAGAGGAATAGAGAACGTTAGAGGAAGGAAAAATGGCCACTTCCTCCCCTCATATAATTTCAGCTCACACACTCATTATCTTTACATACCTGGACTCCCTTCTCACATACCTTCCCCATATGCTGACCTTGACTTTCTTCATTTCTTCATTTATCCATTCAACACATCTATCTTGCATCAGCCACTGAGCCAGGAATACATTCATAGGCAAAAACTAATGTAAATTTGGAGTTTACAACCCAGAGAGTAAGTAGAGAAAAACACTAATTAAAGAAACAGCCAATGTAAAATTACAACAATGTTAAAAGCAAAGGAGGAGTATGGAGAAAGAGTCAGAGAAGGTTTCTCCGGGAAATAGGTAGTTGAGCTGAGAGCTGATGGGGAGCAGCAACTAAGCAGGTGAGGAAGGGAATGGAGTTTCATGGGCAGAGGGTACCATATGTGTTAAGGCACTGTGGCTAGGGTGAGCATGGCACATTAAAGAAACAAAAAGGCCAAAGAGTGTGGGGTCCTGGAAAAGAGGACTGGCCAGACAAGAAACTATGTAATAACTAGCCTCAAAGATGGCCCCCAATGATCCCTACCTCCTGGTATTCACGCCATTGTGTAGTCCCCTCCTAATTGTACCAGGGTCAGTCTGTGTGACCAACAGCATACAACAGAATTGATGGTGTGGCGCTCTCAAGATTAGGTTATAACAACTGTGGCATCTATCTTGGCCACTTTCTCACTTTCCTCTCTCTCTTTTACGACACTCACTCAGAAAAGTAAGCTGCCATGTTTTGAACAGCCCTAAGGAGAGGTCCACATAGTCAACAGTCAGCAAGGAACTACATGAGTAAGCATAAAAGCAGTCTACAGCCCCAGTTAAACCTTGAGAAGAAAGCAGCCCTGGCCAATAGCTTAACTGCAATCTTGTGAGAGACTAAGCCAGATCCACTCAGCTAAGCCACAACTGGATTCCTAATATTCAGAACCATGTGAAAGAACAAATGTCTGTTGTTTTCAGCTGCTAAGTTTCAGGATCATTTGTTACACAGCAATAGATAACTAGTGCAATAAACCATGAAGTACCTCGTTAGCATGTTAAAGAGTGCAGGTGGCTCATGCCTGTAATCCCAGCACTTTGGGAGGCCGAGACAGGTGGATCACAAGGTCAGAAGTTCGAGACCAGCCTTGCTAATATGGCGAAACCCCGTCTCTACTAAAAATACAAAAAAAAAAAATTAGCCAGGCATGGTGGCATGCCCCTGTAGTCCCAGCTACTCAGGAGGCTGAGGCAGAAGAATCACTTGAACCCAGGAGGCAGAGGTTGCAGTGAGACGAGATCACGCCACTGCACTCCAGCCTGGATGACAGAGCAAGACTCTATCTCAAAAAAAAAAAAAAGTGCAGGCCCTTGTTAACTTTTTTCATGAGGGAAAAACAGGATATGGTAGTTAGTATCACTTCAGAAAACAAAGAGAAGCTCCTGGAAATTCTGGGGGGAAGTGGCAAGCCTATTGTGAATACAGAGTTACCAGTAGGGCCCCTTCATTTGTTCTTTGCAGTTCATCATCATCCTTCGGTCTAGGTAGAGTTCAGGTACCATGGGCTCAAACAAGTTACAATAAAATATGTCTTTCAAAAGTTTAATATATTTTAGTGGCTTTTAAAACTTACTTTAGTAGTTAATCATAAGACCCTAAGTTATAGTATTGAAATGTAAGCAAACAAAAGGATAGACTGTTGCAGTTGTTCTACACACATGGTGTGTGGGAAAGGACTGCTAGCTAGGGGTAATGCCTGCAGATCCCTCAAGGCAGAGGGAGTACACCTGTAACACCTAAAAGGAAGGGCTCCAAGCGACTCAGTAGAATGGCGCTCTCACCTCACTAAGGGTTGTCACTTGGAAAGCCTGGAGCTGAATGTCTGGATTTTAAGGAAGAACTTTAATAGCTTGGCATGATAACAGCTATGGATCCTCGAGGAATCTCCCACTTACTGAAGAGAAAGAGAGACCTTGACGAGATAGCTCACTTTCAAACTGAACCCTTATTAAGTCTTATTAACTCAGATGCTAGAATATTCTTCAGCACCCCGCACCTTTTTGCAGGACTTTAGGCTCATTTTTCTGCCTTAGTTCAGTTTGAAAGTGAACTATCTCCTCAAGGTCTTTCTCTTCAGTAAGTGGGAGATTCTTGGGAGTTGAACAATGAGAACACATGGACACAGGGAGGGGAACATCACACACCAGGGCCTGTCAGGGGCTGGCGGTTAGGGGAGGGATAGCATTAGAAGAAATACCTAATGTAGATGACGGGTTGACCGGTGCAGCAAACCACCATGGCACGTGTATACCTATGTAACAAACCTGCACGTTCTGCACACATATCCCAAAAAAAAAAAGGAACCAGATTTATGTGTTAACATGGACACATTTCAAAATAGGTACTTTTTAATATAAAATCAAACTGTATAACTATTAGAAAAAAAAAATCTATCTGTAAATCAAGTTGAATTCAGCTGTTTTGTGTAGAAAGTAAATTCACTTACCTCTGACTAATGATTAAAAATCCCAATCAGTGAACTTTGATAATATGCACTAGAAATTTTATAAGATTTTTATTCCATTTTTATTAAATGTTTCTATTTTTATTAAATATTTCTACCTGAGTAAGAGTAAAATTAGTTTTCACTGAGAAGAGCACCATAGGTATAAAGATACTCAAGACACATAGACTCACCACCTTTCCCAGATCCTTATGCCTAAGGTGAGAACTCATATGGCCAGTGGAATTACAAGCTATAGTGGACCACTGGCGTTTCTGTAACAGTCCCTGAGCAGAACCCTAGGGTCCTCAGCAAAGCAAGGTATCTCCTTATCAGTAGTGGCTTTGAGAGGACAGGTAGCACAAAGCAGATCAGACAAGGAAAGAGAAACAGGTCAAACTTCTGCTAAAATGCTTGTGTTCACTTTTTCCTTAGAGGCTCAAGATTTTTGGTTTCCCATAATTAACCACGATACTGCTCCTCAAAGACGGAAAATGCCTAGGGAAATTATACTTAGAAGGAAAAATCTATAATGAATAAATATTATTTATTTTACGTGGTAGATTACTGGGAAGGAAGAAAGTAAAAGGTACGGTTACCTCCGAGTTACAAGGAACGCAAAGATGTAGCATGTGACCTGTCCAGGTGCCTATGCATGGTTTTCCGACTTACAAGCCTAATGTTGTGATAGGTACAGTTGCTTAACAGTCATGTTAACTGCTGACGTTCCAAATGAAGGCGGATGCAGGAAGGAATGGACCATGTTCTGCAGTGATCTCTGGCGGACATCTGCTGTCACTGCACCTCAATTATTCATGCGAACACTGGAGTTTACCAAGGGAAGCAGCATTCTGTGAAGACCAGAACTGGATGACGCCTTAAGATGTGATCGAGTGTGAACCACTCATTTTACAGAAGGAGAAAATCAACTCTAGACAAATGGGATGCTTCAGGGATGATTTAAAACCTTAAATAACTTAGGTTTCTTTACCTCTTCAGGTGGCAAACTATCAAATAACAATAGGTGTACAGCTTCCACCTTAGGGACTTAACTATTTCCTCTAAACCTGCAAGGTGGGTATTATTATTATTTTATTTCCCCAGATAAATTCACCTGGGTATAACAGTGAATAGGAATCTTTCTTCTACCCTGTCTCTCTCTGTCCCTTTTTCCTTTTCCCATTTATCTTTTCTCTGTACTTCTCAGGCATACTAGAGGTATAAATGGCTATGCTGCTCAATCCATGTGCCCAAATACTGGAAGGTGAGATCACTCGGCTCTGCTTCCCTGTAAGTGGTCTTTCCTGACATGGTGGCAAAGATGGCCTCTGGCAGTTTCAGATCTTTCTACCACTTTCATAAGCATAGTGGAGAATAAAGCATTTTTTCCTGAGCAATCCCCCAGAGTCCTGCATAAGGTTCTCCCAGTTCAGGCCTGGGCCATGTGACCACACTCAGAATCAAGACGTGGGTCCACCCCATCTGGACCACGTGGCTCCCCAACTGTATGCTGAGCAGGCAAATAAAAAAATTACCTACTGTATTCTGAGAAGTATAAAGGTGACTTCTACTCTGTTCTCCTAGGTGCTTTCAGGTCAAAATCCCTTCACACTACAATTTAAAATTCCTCGGCCGTGGTGCTACCCTTCCAAGGATGATCAGGTGTGCTCAACCATATCAGATAGCATCAAGGGCTAGAGAAAAACAAATGGGTCAGGCATCTAACCTTTAAAGAATAACCAAGCAAAAATATTCATATAAATTAAAGTTTCTCTTTCTCGCCGTACCTCTGAATTCACCAAATTGTCCAGATGTGGAGAAAGCTGGCTGGAGGGTCATAGGAAACAGGTGACATCATCACTAGTAGCAAACCTTTAGGATGGTTCACACAAGAGACTTAACCTCCTTTTCCACTCTGTGCCAAGTGTACTCTGTGGAAAGCAGTCACTAGCCTTTCAAGCCAAAACTCCAGCCACACACTGGCCTAAACACTGAAGAATTAAGGCAAACTCTGGTGAAGGACACAGACAAGAACACCTATTCTTAACATACAGAGGGATAGAGGGTCACAAGAGCCTAGAAGAGGATGGGGTCGTGTTTGTCTAGAGATGAGATCAGCAAACATTTTCTATAAAAGACTGGATATTAAATATTTTAGCCTTCGTGTGCCCTGTGGTCTCTGTCACTACTCAACTCTGCTGTTGTAGTGCAAAAGCAGCCATAGACAATATGTAAACAAACGAGCATGGCTGTGTTTCAATAAAAGTTTGTCTGCAAAAACAGGTGATGGATCAGCTTTGGTTGATAAGCCATCGTTTGCCAACCTCTAGCCTAACAGTGAGTTTATTTTACATTTGTGTTGCATATATGAAGATATTTTTGGATTTTTGACCCATTATGACTCTTCATTTAAACTATTCTATAATTATGGGGAATAGACTGTTTTTGCATTAAGTTCTATTATTTCCTGCAATATTTTCAAAGAATCCCTCCCTCTGGCTGCCACAAGTTCATTTATAACATGACTTTGCAATGCTGTGTTTACATGTTCTTGTCTATATTGTGTGCTCCTTGAGGGAAATCTGCATGCCTCACTCACATTGTCTTGCACAGTGTCTGACCACTGCTCAAAAAAATGTTTCATGAATGAATAAATGGCTGGATAAATGAATAAATCCTAGTCAAGCCTCATGAGATCATGAGATGAGATCATCTGTTATAAACTTACAAAATTTTATTCAATGCTAAACTAAAAGTCATGGTCACTTTTAGGAAAACGTGCATTGTCCTAAAAAAAACAAAGCCTGTAAATTGCCAAAACCATCCCATTTTACTAAGAGAAGGTGAGATATAAGAATGATATTTTTGTCTTTGGAGATAGAAGATATTTCAAAATCACAAAACTCCCAAACAACTTTAAGCACCAACTGGAAAGTTAATTGGCTTAATTGAAAATTGAATGATCTCTTTACCTAGAGTACAATGACCCTGCCCTTTATTTCTCCCCACTCCAATTCATCCTTCCTACGAAAGAATGTCTCTCCTCTGTTTAAAGAGTTCTATGGGCTTTAAGCAGACAGGAGACAGACAGGCATGCCACATGGAGTTATTTGCAATCCTGGCTCCAACCTACTCCTCCGTTTTATCTCCTTGCACTCATATCCACAGAACAAGGACACTCATCTCCCATAATATTGAGCTTTTCACCATTTCCTTACTACAGGCTGAGGCTCCACATCCTGGTATATGGAATACTGCAGCAAAATCTGCTGTTCATTGACTCAATATCCCTTTCTTCCTTTTCTATGTTTATGGAACCCTGATTATGTTTTGGGTTAGAATGTGCCTAGCTAAGTCTACCTAGAACAAAGAAAAGGACAAGGAGTTAAACTCCTTGCTAATAAATAAATTTTGCTAATGAATAAATTTTGAATAATACATACAAAGTAAAAGGAACTATCTGTTTCTTACCCCTGACTCAGAAAACTGGTGTGTTCCTCCTTTTAAATGCTATTCAGTTTGGACGGGGTTGGGGGACGGATAGTAATGTTCATGACTTTAGCTGAGAAAAGGAATATTTTCTAGACTTTGTGTTGCCTGGAGGAATCCATGACATTATTTAGAAGTACTTTTGCCCCATCAATTTCCCCTGCATTCCACTACAAATGACATCACATTGAAGGGCTTAGATAAAATACTTCCTTTATCAAGAAAAGGTTGCTTGGCCAAGACACCCAGCAGGTAGAATCGTTGCTATCTGATTCTTTCATGTCTCCTACAGTTCAATTACATCAAGTTACCCGTAGCTTCTAAAGTTACATTTTTTAAAAAAGATTGACTTTAGCATTTTTATTGAGTGGTTTCATGAACAGTAAGCATGCCATAAGAGTGAGTTCTACATTTCAAAACTCTAAAATGGATGGAGCAAGAATTTGGAAAGCAAAAAATCTAAAAGCAGTTTAGGCAATGAGGTAAAGGAATCTAGGCAGTTATTTCATGGAAGCTGTTTTTCCACCTGAAAAGCAGAACTTACCAAGCTCTCCAAAGCCAGGCTAAGCAATTTATCAGTATCGTCACTTCATTTTGGAATAAGTGATAAATGATATAGTCATCCAAAGGTCTTGGGAAGAGTCAACTTTTTAAGGATGATAAATCTTCTGATGCTAACGGTTCTGTTCAAACCCTCACTTCCAGGTCAAAAAGAAAACCACAGCTTCGATAAAGACCCCACTGGGAGACTTTTATAATAAATTAGCCAATGTATGGGGTATACTGCCTTCATTCCCAAATTCTTCTGTTTGGAAAAATAAATTCTGTAACACTTCACTCATATGAGAAAGGAAATGGATGTGACAATTATAAACTTTTGAGAAATAGAAGCTCTTAAGAGTAGCTTTTTAGATATCCATTGAAATCACACCCAATTTTTAGGTCACATTTTTTTTTCTGGCTCTGTCTCCTTTTCAAGTAAGAGTGATTGGATTGAAGATGTGGGTTTGCAGAGTTTGACTGAAGCAAACCTGTAGTTTCTTTAGTCATGTGCCTATCCTGATCAGCACTACCCCAAAGTCTCAGGCATATTAGCTTTGGCTTTGGACATGCCTGTAATCAGAAAATTCTATGGTACTATGGAGAGTTCCAAGTTCACCAGACATCTTGTTAAAATTTGATCTCTCCACGTTGTGGTTTTTCATCACTAAACCACATTATGTTTTTCATCAATAAAGAGGTCACTGCATTGTAATTAATTAACTATTCATATCATACTTTTTAGATCATCCTGAATGCAGTTACCAATATCAGCAATTCATACATCAGGGCACATAGTTGCAGCTTATAAGAATATTAACTACATCTGAAGGGGAAAATATATTAGACCCATCAGGGGAGCAAAATGCTCTTGAATGAAAAATTGTACTCCTAGTGTCTGTGAGATGTGGAACTCTAGATGTCATATATGCTCTCTTTATTCAGTAGCGGCTGAACAGGTTAGTAGTAGAACCTAAAAGATAAAGTGAGCAAATAATATATGCACCTCAAGAAAATCCTACACATTGAGTTTATTGGGTCATTACATTTGTCCCTAAGATAGCAGGCTTATAAAAACTGACTTTATGAGACTCATGGGCTATTTTGCCATTTCAATTACATTTAGTTTTATGGCTGAATAATGAATGATGTTTATGGTTTGGGAAAGATTATAAATACTGCTTGAGTTGATATTTTCAAGAGGGCAACATATTTTAATTGCTATGTATAATTATTCTCATTTTCACAAATGAAACATATGATCCACAAAATAGTAGCCCCAAGTAAAAATGATATGCATAAAGAATCATTTTGCTCTTGAAAATGTGACCATCATGATAATATATTCAGAAGTTGGCATCCCATGAGGCATATCTGGGTCTCCACTCAAAGGAATTTATTTCCATACTGACGTTCAAAAATGATTTTGTAAAAGAATGTCTCATCTACAAATAAGTCCTACAGAACACATAACATCAATATATTACTGTTGGACTTGAGTAAATTTTTTAAGGCATTGCTAACAATAAAACTTTCAGGGAGAAAGAAAAAATATCAGGGCCTATCATTAAGCCTTTATATTGGTTTGGAAATTTTTTTCATCCATCTGAATGAACCCCCTCTATGAACCAAGCACTATCAGATACTTTATCATAAACCTTTGCCTAGTAAGCTATCTCCATCTTTTGCCCATTCCCTAAGGATTTTTTAAAATTTTTTGTAGAAATGGGATCTCGCTAGGTCACTGAGGCTAGTCTCAAACTCCCGGCCTCAAGCGATCCTCTCGTCTTAGCCTCTCAAAGTGCTAGAATTGTAGGCACGAGCCAACGCGCCCACTGGTTTCCCTAATATATATATGCTAATCAACTCTTTCTGCCTCTTAGCTACCATTTCCTAAGCTTACTGAACTACATGCTTATTCCTTCTCTCCCACTATCTTCCACAAAACCACCTCTATCACTCAAAGGTCTATTTCAGAAATTAGCTCCTCTGAAGCTTTCCAGCTTAACCCCACTTAAGAGCGAACAATCTTACTTTCGGTTTCCCTGAGCACTTCTTTTAATTTGCAAAATACTATTTTGTGCTGGGTAAAATATTCCCTCCTCACAGAGGCCTTCCCCAATACAAATCTAAGTGATTTTCTCTACCATTATATTCTGGTCATTTCTTTCATTGGATGTATCATAATTCATAATTGTATTTTCATGTTTAGTTATTTTATGTCTAACACTTAGCACAGTGCCTAGTGTATAGTAAACACGTGAATAAATAAATGAATCCATGGTCTTAAAACTGTTACCTTTGTATTTTATTGGACCCAAATTCAGTGGCTAATGTGTTGTCCTGAATATTCTGTAACCCCCTCCCATTACTAGGGATAAGTAGGCATTCAACAAATGGTTAAGAAAACACCTATATTCAAACTGTAACAGTATGAATTGATACATGCCTACTAGGTACCAAGCAGAAAACTAGATGTTTTAAAAACACTGTATCTGAGATTCTCAAACTGGTATCTTAGGACCTCCTTGGATACATTATAAAGGGTCTGCAAAGTCTGGAAAAATTTAGTTTTGTGTTTTATTTAAAATAATAATCTATAAAGTTTTAGTATGCCACATTTTAGATCAGAGTGTCCTCTTTAAACCAGAAACAATCTCTTCTTTTCAGCTCTTTTGTTTTTTTACAATCACTTTGGCCTCCAAGCAATTTCCCAGAGTGACAGTGTTTAGCTCACAGTGTGCTGATAAGCACATCTGGCTTCCTCTAGGTTGGCATGCCCTCAATGTTCCAATGACAGCAATCAGCCCACATCTGATTTTTGAAGTCATCCTTAATTCTTGTACTAAGGAAAAAGGCAAAACTTTATATTGTGGTAATAATTCGTGCTTGAAAGACATGTTCATAGAATTAGACATTCGTTTCTACAGTGCTTGTTTTTAGAAAGTAAGACTTTATTTAACGTAATAAAATTTTCACAGTGTAATGGAACAAAGTATGATTTTAATAGTCAGGAGTTAATATGAAAACAGAGAAGGATTCATTGGACTTTCTCAATAAAGAATAAACAGCCTCACAGGGCACTGTAGAAACAAATAACTTTTTTTAAATCTTTTCTATTATTATTATACTTTAAGTTCTAGGGTACATGTGCAAAACATGCAGGTTTGTTACATATGTATACATGTGTCATGTTGGTGTGCTGCACCGATTAACTCATCACTTACATTAGGTATATCTCCTAATGCTATCCCTCCCCCCTCCCCCCTCCCCACAATAGACCCCGGTGTGTGATGTTCCCCACCCTGTGTCCAAGTGATCTCGTTGTTCAATTCCCACCTATGAGTGAGAACATGCGGTGTTTGGTTTTCTGTTCTTGCGATAGTTTGCTGAGAATGATGGTTTCCAGCTGCATCCATGTCCCTACAAAGGACACGAACTCATCCTTTTTTATGGCTGCCTAGTATTCCATGGTGTATATGTGCCACATAGAAACAAAAAATTTTGAAGCAATTTAAAAGAGAAAAAATGGTGGGAGAGTTGAAATATCACACAATAATAATAGAGTCAAAGCTGTCAGTGTTCACAGATTCATGCTTAGGAATGATATGTTGCTTGAGTTTTCTTTTTGTTGATACCAATTTACAACATTTAGTATTAAATGAAATAAAACAATAATAAAGACTTTTTTGTTAAACCATTTTTTTTTCCAAGGCAGAGTCTCGTTCTCTCACCCATGCTGGAGTGCAATGGTGCAACCTGGGCTCACTGCAACCTCTGCCTCCCGGGTTCAAGTGATTCTCCTGCCTCAGCCTCCCAAGTAGCTGGGACTACAGGCATGCACCATCACGCCGAGCTAATTTTTTGTATTTTTGGTAGAGATGAGATTTCTCCAGGTTGGCCAGGCTGGTCTCCAATTTCCTGGCCCCAAGTGATCTGCCCACCTCAGCTCCCAAAATGCCGGGATTACAGTGCCCAGCCGACACCAATTCTTTTCAATTTTTCACTATTGTATTTTGAAGTTCAATCCAAATTGATTATCACATCAAAACAATGAATTAAGTTTATTATTAAATAGGAAAAATAATGACAACTATAATGACCTAAATGACAGTCTGTTATGCTTTAAATATAAAGAATCAAATCAAGTAAAATATGTCATTCCAATATGTCTTTCAGCTACTATATACAACATCAGTAAATTGATTACAGCAAAACTTCATCCACCCAGTTTATTTAAAATTATTAATTTAAATTGTATTGGTCTATATCTACTTGTATTGGTCTATGTCTACTTTTATTTGTATATGCTCAAGTGTAATCCTATGAAAGCTACATCCTATGTGATTCAGCCTCAGAGCACCCCAGATTCAAAGAATCCCAATGCAAATATTCATTCCAGTCTCTGTCCAAGGCTCTTGAAAAACTTAAAAGATATCCACAAAGAACTTCTCTACACTTATTTTTAAATCTCTTGGCTTCTCCTACTCACTAATATCTCAAAACTGGTGGAGTTCTCACTTTACCACCTCAGAAGACATTTCTTCCTTCTATTCATGAGTTCATCTCCAAAATCTTTCACAATCACCTCTTCTCCCATTTCCTCTGCACTTAGCCCTTTCTCCTAAAGTTCTTCAGCTAGTTTCATCCCTCACCACCACTATTCTAGACTCCTGAAGCGAATGCTGGACACATAGTCTCTCCCACTCTGAGAACATTTTTCTCCATGATTCATTCTGATAAGGGTTGGGAGACAAGGTACGCACATTGGAGAATCAGAATTGTTTTAAAAGGGCAGAGACCAAGTTCACACTTTATTGAGCAGGGGAAGAAAAGGGCTGAGACTTATGAATCCTATCACCTAGATAACATTATAATCTTAAAAAATAGTGTTAGAAAATGCCCATGGGAATTTTCTTTTAAAATAAGTCCATATGATCTCCTCCAAGATATACAGTTAACATTTATAAATTCCAAGGTGCTAAACAATATTAACAGTATGCTAACACTTGTACTTCTAAAAAGGAATGTATATCAATATATATTTTCATTTAGATAACATAGCTTTGCATATATACCAAACAATGGTAACAATGGTGGCCTCTGAGGAGGAGAACTGGGCAAATGAATGTCAGAAATAGGATGGGGACTTACTTTTCACCATATGCCCTTTAATATTTTCATATATTTTATGACTTATATATATTGTCTCTCCCAAAATCAAATTGCTTTAATTTTTTAAGAGAGTGTTATCCACACATTATTACTCAAGTTCTAGTAAGATTGTGTTCTGTTGGATAATATTCATACCAACTAGACAAGATCATTATGATCATCCCCAATCTACTGACAAAGAAATTAAGGCTTATAGAATTTAAGTGACTTGGCTAATTTACACAGCTAACAAGTGACAGGACAGGAATTCAAACTTGGAACCAAAGGACTCCAAAGTCTGTTACACCTCTCCACACTACATTACTTCAACACAAACTAAAATAGGCAAATGACCATAGCAATGGAAACTAAACAGTTTTATCTGCCTGATGTAATAGCAATGTTTTTAAAGTAATAAAACATTATAAACTCACCTCAAGAAATGGAGAAAATACATTCTTAAAAAGTATGGTAGATTTACAATAGCATCAAAAACTTCGAGTACCTAGGAATAAATGTAATAAAAGGTATAAAGCACCTATAGCATGAAAATGATAAAACATTACTGAGAAAAATTAAGGAACACCTGAATAAATGGAAAGCTACACCACATGCATTGATTGAAAACCTCAGTATTGTTGTCAGTCCTTTCTGAATTGACCCACAGATTCAAAGAAATCATAACTTAAAACCCAGTCCATTTTTTATAGAAATTGAAAGCTAATTTTAAACTTTATACAGAAATACAAAGAACCAAAATTCCTGAAAAAGAAAAACCAAGCTAGAGAACTTATATTCCTGACTCCAAGACTTACTATAAAGTTACAGCAATCAACACAATGTGGTATTGGCATATGATCTACAGATATATCACCAAAAAAGCACAGAGAGAGAAGAAAGAGCCACACACCATGATCAAATAATTTTTGACAAAGTTTCCAGAACAACTGAGTGGAGAAAGTACTTTCAACAAATGGCACTGGAACAAGTGGGTGTCTGTTATGATCTTAATGTTTGTGTCCTCTCAAAATTCATATGCTAAAATCCCAACCCCCAAGATAATGTTATTAAAAGATAGACCTTTTGGGAGGTGATTAGGTTGTGAAGGTGGAATTCTCATAAATGGGATTAGCACCTTCATAAAAGACCCTAGAGAGATACCTCACCCTTTTAGCCATGTGATGTTACAGCAAGAAGGAGCCATCTGTGAGGAAGCAGATCCCTCACCAGACATTTAGTCTGCCGGTGCCTTGATCTTGGACTTCACTGTCTCTAAAACTATGGGAAATAAATCTCTGTTGTTTATATGCCACTCAGTCTATGCTATTTTGTTCTAGCAGCCTGAATGGACTGAGACAATAACCATATAAAAAATGATGAACTTTGTGCACCACACAGAAACTATCTCAAGATGGATTGGAGACCTGTAACTAAAAGTTAAACAATAAAGCTACTAGAAAAAAAGGCTAAGATTATTTAAACTGAGTACAAAAAGCCCTACCCTTATAAGAGAAAAATAATAAATGGAAACTTCACACAAATTTGAAACATCTACTCATCAAAAGATACCATTAAGAAAATGAAAATATAAGGCAGTCTTAGAGAAAAAAAAAAAAATACATATATCCAACTTGTATCCAGAATGTGTAAAGAGCTCCTGCAAATCAATTAGAAGAAAAACAAACAATTCAATAAAAAATGAACAAAAGATTCAAACAGACATGTCAAAAAAGAATTCATATGAACAGCCAATAAATGCATGAAAAGATGCTCAAACATTGTTAGTCATCACATCAATGCAAATGAAAACCAGTGAGACACACGACATAGTCACTACATATTCACTAAATTTTAAGTTTAATTTTTTAGCATAAAATTTAAATTTTAAATTCAAAAACAATACCAAACAAACATTGGCAAGGATTCAGAACAATGGGAACTCTCATACATTACTGATGGGAATGTAATATGATAGATCCATATGGCAGTTTAATAAAATTGAACATAAAACTGCAGTGTGATCCAGCAATTCCCAGGCACTGAACAAACAAAAACATATGTCCTCAAAAACACTCAATTAAGAGTGTTTATTGCAGCTTTATTCATAATAGTCAAAAACCACAAACACACCAGTTACCCATCAATAGGAGAATGGAAAACAAATTGTGGTATATCTATATCTACACTATGAAATACTACTCAGCAAAAAAGATGAACTATTAATGCATGCAACGACATGGGTGAATCTTATTATACTGAGTGAAAGAAATCAGACACCAAAGAGTATATACCCAATAATTCCATGAATATGAAGTTCTAGAACAGACAAAATTAATCTATGGCGATAGAAATCAGAATAGTGTTTGCCTGGCAGAGAGGAGAATTAATTTAGAAGGGTTACAAAGAAACTTTCTGGAGTGATGGAAGATTCTGTATCTTAACTGGAGTGTTGGTTATGTGGGTGTACTTATTGTCAAAACTTATCAAATTGTACACATAAGACTAGAACATTTTACTGCATATAATTATAGTTTACTAAAAAGAAAAAAGAAAACAGAGGTGTGGTAGGAACAGCTGGTATAACTTTTTTTATGACATTGTTCCTTGTGTTTTTATTTTTGTTCAACTGTGGTAGCCCTGTGAAATGCTACTTTTAGAACTTAAGTCACAGAGGTAGGAGCTACATCTGTTTAACTTGCTTCCATAATACCAATTCCATTGCCAATTACTGAAGAGGTTGTATGGTGAGGGAGAGGAAGATAGCTAATGATTAAAGAACAAAAACTTGCCTTTAGTGTAGAAAAAGAAATTAGCAGAAATTGAAATGATAAATATCTTAGAGCATTTCAATTTAAGGTATATCACTTACGAAGCAATCTGCAAAATCCAAATATGCAAAACATCACTTAAATAGTTTCTAATTGTGTGAGTAAGCTTGCATTCCATTTCTTCTCTACTTCTGTTGAGTTCAAACGGTGCCATCTGTTATTTGAGTTTAAAACAGATGTCTTTACCACCACAAGTGTCTTATGTTCTCTATCAGAAAAGGGGGAGGGAGTGTGGCAGGTAATACACTGATTATATTTTGATGTTGTTTGAAGTAATAAAACATAAAAGCCTATGGCCACTTCTTCCTAAAAACGTGGCATAATTAAATGAAAATGATCAGTTAAAGCTCCTGACCAACTTGTTTGGTAGTTCATGACCAACGAAGCTTAAAAATACAAAATGTTTTGACTGGGTGGGCTACGATTGCTTAAAAAGTGAGAGTGAAAATATCTGTAGTACTATTAGATATCCATGGTAGGAATTCTATCTTGAGATAAGAAGAAGGTCAACACTTATTCAATAAGCCCCAAAGCAATAGAAAACAGCCAAGCAATGCAGATTCATGACCCATGGGTAAAAATGAGTATCTATAACTGACAAAAACATCATGGGTAAAATTGAGTATCTGTAACAGACAAAAACATCAGAGTACAGTACCTGAATCCTCAATCCCAGGGGTGTCAATAGACAAGAGATGTGAGAGGAGTCTCAAAACTTACAGGTGTTTGTGGAATCTCCCCCTAAATACCAAAGAGAGCCTACTATAGAAGGATACATCAGAAACATAGAAAATGGGATTACTGGGAATATCGATGATAGAAGTTCTAGTTATTTTATCAAATTTCCACTGAGAGATAAGCTATAGTAACTCAGGCAAGTGAGAACTGTTCCTTAAATGATGTGTACAGAAAAGGTAGTAGCAAAACAGCATAAGAAAACATGTAGCAGTCCATTATACTAAAAAAGAAAATGGAAATCAGCCTGTTGAGGAAGAGTACCAGATAAATGTAAATTACTGTTATTTTTTTCAGTAATTCTGTCAAACTCATCTTAAAAGATCCTTTCTGCTATACAGGCACTTTGGTATATTTACATTTTCTAGTTGTGATAAACAAGTGGTAACATGTCGTTATGATAGGTTATCAGTAAAACGGAGTGAAAAGCAGCACTTTGCAAATTATTTTCAGATCTGCCTTTAGAAAGTTTGCCCACAGACAGAAAAGGATTACAGTGAATCCCAATTCAAATAGCTGATGTAAAATGTTATAGCTAAGGCAGTGTGTAACAAGACCAATAAGCATTCTTACATATTTTGAACAGTAATTATACACTAAGGAGTATATTTTTAAATTAATCAGCAGAAAACAAATAGTAAGCATAAAGGTGTTTATGCAGCAATAATCAAAGTAGAAGAAAACTGAAAATAACATATGCCTAACAGAGGAATAGTTGAAAAAAATCACAACACTTCAATTTAAATACCATTCGGCCATGAAAAACAATCATATTAAAGAAATATATAATACAAGAGATTTTTAAATACCATGAAAAATGCACAGTTAAGTCAATATATATATATCTATATATATGATGCAAATGCATAATGTGTATATATAGAGAGAAAGACATAGGGAAGTACTCAAAAATGGACATAATCAGGTTTTTTCTCTTTTTAAAAAACTTAATGTTATTTTATATTACTTTGTAATAAATGTTCATAAATTGGTATTTAAAGCACAATTATGACATATTTTATTTAAAATGTTGACTGTAATAGACACAGTGCTAAATTCCTTACACAGATAATTTACCTTCTAATTTAGTCAAACCTCCCAGGATATCCAATAATAATTTAAGGCATATCCTGCTACATCTAAAAAACACATGTATGTGGGAAAGAGGGCCTATTTTTTCTACAAAACTTATACTCTACATTTTTGCCTGAAGATAGTTTTCTCCCCTCACTTGGTAACATATCACTGCATCTCTCCAGGTCAATATACATAATTTTTCTAGTAATCATTCACACTAAGAATTTGCACAATTAAAACAGCCATTTTTCTATTGTGAAACATTCAAGTTGTCTCCAAGTTTACAGCTATAAGAAAAAGCTGCCTGGATATACATATACCTTACGTTATGGTATGTTTAATGTAATAGGATACATTCCCAAAGCTGGGTTGCTAGATCAAAGACATATCCATTTTAAAAATTTTGACAAATATTAAAAGATAACTTTCCATAAAGGTTGTTCATTTACCTTTCCATCAGCAATACACAAACGTCTGTTTCCCCAAATTGTTACTAATACTGACTGTTACCCGTCTTTTAGGTTTTGATATTGGACAAGTTAAGATTGTTTCTCGCCAGGCGCGGTGGCTCACGCCTGTAATCCCAGCACTTTGGGAGGCCGAGGCAGGCGGATCACGAGGTCAGGAGATCAAGACCATCGTGGCTAACATGGTGAAACCCCATCTCTACTAAAAAAATACAAAAAATTAATCAGGTGTGGTGGCAGGTGCCTGTAGTCCCAGCTACTCAGGAGGCTGAGGCAGGAGAATAGCGTGAACCTGGGAGGCGGAGCTTGCAGTGAGCCGAGATGGTGCCACTGCACTCCAGCCTGGGTAACAGAGTGAGACTCCATCTCAGAAAAAAAAAAAAAAGATTGTTTCTCAAATCCACATTCCCTTCAATGTTAAGGAGATTACACCACCTTTCATTTATTAACCATTTGCATTTCATTTTCTATAAATATGAACATTCTTTTTTATTGTATCATTTTTCCAATGTATTTGTGCAGATTCCTTGTAAATTGAAGGCATTAACATTTTACCTGTCATATGACTGCACATATTTGGCCCAGTTCATTTCTTGTCTTTTGGTTATTATAGATTCTTGCATTAAGAAAAATTTTAAGTTTGTACATCTATTGATCATTTTCTTGATTCCCTCTAAGTTTCCCAACTTGATTCCTAATCTCTACTCACACACAAGTTTACAGAAACAAATATTTTTCTAAATTTTCTTCTAATATTCATAAAGATTTCATTTTACATTGAGTTGTATTAATTCACCAGGTATATATTTTTATAAATGGTATAAGGTAGGCATTTATATTAGTTTCCTCCCAAATGGATAGCAAAATTATACCAACAACATAATTATTTATTTTCCTATTGAATTATAATGCCAGATTTTCCAAGATTAACTTCTATATAATTGGATATATGCTGAGGTTCTTTCTGTGTCCCATTGTCTTGATTATTATTTCTTATGCCATTGACATTTTGTTTTCATTACCATAGAATTATTATAAGTTTTATCTGATAACACAAGATCCTTACCCCCGATTATTCTTCTGAAACATAAATTTTGTTAGCTACTATCATTTCTTCTGCCTATAATTTTTCTCATTCCAAAAATGTCTTCATTTGGATTCTGATAGGAATTATTTTGCATTTACATATGTGCTTGGCAAATAATGACATTTATTCTATAAATATTAATTAATATTAATTAAATTAATTAAAATAATATAATAATTAATATTATTAAATTAATTAATAAATGTCAGTATTCTAAGTCTTCCCAACAGTACATGGTGTGTTTCTTCATTTATTTAGGTATTGTTTCATGTCCTTCAATAAAATGTTAAGTTCCTTACTCTTACTATCTGATATAATGTAGATATTTTATAGCTTGAGGTAATATTGTGAATTAAATTTGTTATCCATTTCTTACAAGTTAGAAACTGATGTTTTAGACATGTCTTGTGCCTTGTTCCTACATGCATAGACAAGACCAGTTCAGCAAGAGGGCCAGTCTAGATATGTACCAGGAAGTGCCTCATCCCAGCCAGGATCCCCCTCATCTTGGAGTCATATGATTTACATTTGGTTACTGGGCAAGGAATAATACAGAACACTCAGGTATGAACACAAACCCCATTCATCATGCCCAATGTCTGCAGTCTGCCAGATCAGCCTGGTCTAAGTATTGTTCTGGACATAGTTCTGTGCAACCAGAATGAGGGAAATTTCCCAAAAGTACCTTAGAGCATTGCTAACAAGCCCTAGACTGGCTGTGGCAAGCTTTCATATAATCATTTGTTGAAAAGTTTCTTCTCTGTTGGTTTTGAAGCTATTAAGTATGTTATATGTGTGTGTGCATGTGTGTGTTTACTTCTAATATAAAGCCATTCTGGGGATCTATTATTAGGAGAAAAATCAGCAACCTGGTCAAAAATTGATTTTAAAAAAGACTAAAGACATTTCACCTAAATGTCTAAAAACATAGAAGTAGTTAAATAAGTTATGGTACATCCTTCCAGAGGAATATGATACATCCATACAAAGAATCATTTCAGTCTATATGAAAGATACTTCAAAGAACATTTCACAGCATTGCAAATGCTCATGCTAGCATATTAAATTCAAGAGAAATCTTTCAAAATTGCATATATAATTTGATATGCTTTTAGAGATAGAACAGAAAGCAAAATAGGAAGTGTATTCTAATATGCTATATGCAAAGGGGTCAAAGTACTTTTCATATATGTAAAGGGATTATACTGCTTTTTATTTTCCAGATTTTTACAATAATCATAATTAGGAAGAAAGGAAAACTTTAAAGGATGCACTGTCTTTTATATTCATACTTACAGGATGATTCAAGCTGTTTGTACTTTCACTTAATCTTTTTTTTCTCATTTACAATATGTATTAGTTTCTTAGGGCTGCCATAACAAAGTACTGCAAACTAGATTGCTTAAAACAACAGAAATGTATTATCTCAGTTCCTGAGACTGGAAGTCTGAAATCAAGACATCAGCAGAGCCACGCTCCCTCTGAAGGCTCTAGGAAGGGTCCCGCCTCACCTCTTCTAGCTTTTGAGGGTTGCCAGCAACCCTTCGTGTTCGTTGGTTTGTAGATGTGCCATTCTAATCTCTGCCTGTGTCTTCACATGGCTCTCTCCTGTGTCTGTGTCCAAATTTCCTTCATCTTATAAGGACATCAGTTACTGGAGTAGGGCCCACGCTAATCCAATATGACTTCTTCCTAACTTAATTACACCTGCAAAGACCCTGTTTCCGGATAAGGTCACATTCACAGGTTCTGAAGGTTAGGCTCCAATATATCTTTAGAGAGGACACAATTCAACTCATAACATCCCACCCTCTTGCCCATAAAAATTCATGCCATTTCCACATGTAAAAATATGTTGAACCCATTCCAACATCCCATCTCTGGGATTTGGGGGTCTCTCTCTCTCTCCCCCAAATTCTTGTGATTGAATCTGTAAACTAAATGCAAGCATGACTATGTCCAACTACTGGACAATCAATGCCAATATAATCAGATCTTTATGAGACTAAAATTAAAGCAGAATGGTCAGCCCAGACCTTTGCTCCCAGCAGAAAATCACTATTTCTGTTGGTGATATAAAGCCAAGGGTGAAGTCCTCGCTTGGCTGAAGCCCTCATCTCTCTCAAAGAACTGTGGAAAAAAAAGTTATCAAGGGCTTCCTGGGCCAGAACCAATAATGTGGATTTGCTATCTGGGCCACTGAGCATTACTTTGACTATTTGGCCACCAAGCAATGCTCCCTGATTTTAAAATCATACTGCTTAGCCAAATGTTTCCATGTCTGCAGAAAAATTAATATCACCCCTTCAGGAAGGGAGTTATAATTCACAGTTCATCCCTGACAGCAGCATGAGCTAATTAGCCAGCTCAGAAACAAAATAGAGTGGTTTTTATTTTATTTTAAACCTATTTAATAAATATGATATCCATAGCTGCTGAGGCAATAGCCACAACTAGGATAAGAACCTAAGTTAGCAGACCAGTTTGTCTAACCCACAGGTGAGCAAGTTTTTACACTGATTTGTTTTTAAAACAGAAACCAAAGTTGTCAAGGCAAAAATTACATGCAAAAATGCTGAGGTATTGGTACAGAGCCAGGAAAGTGAAGTTTTTAAAAATTAAGTCAACAGATTACAAGGCTGGATGCAAGTTACAGGTTTCAAGGTTGATGGAAATATGTTGCAGTGTAGCAGAAATTAGAGTAAACTCCAAGTCAGGAAGCACTAAAATCCACCCAACTGCACAAATTCTATGTACGCTTGTGTGAGCAAGGCAAATGCTCCAGGAAGAACCAGCTTCATAAGTTGTGGGGCTCGCTGCAAAATCAAAATGCAGGGCCCTGTGCTCAAAAAGGTTGAAAGAGAACATTAAACCAAACACAAGGCTTTTCTAAGCACAAGACCCTGTGCGACTGCACAGGTTGCACATGTCTCCAGGTTTCAATTTTTTAATCAGTGAAATGGGAAAAATCAAGATTATATGTGCCTTGCCTCCTTCATGGAGTCATTGGGGTGACAGAGAAAGTATTTGTAACAATGTTTTGCAAGTTTTAAAGTTCTTTATTCAGGCCAGACACGATGAATAGATAGCATGAAAACATAAGTAGGGGTGTCCCTTGGAAACCCCCTGCCCACTAACAGGAATTTAGTAATTTAATACAGAATAGCCAAATATTTCACCTATATTTGGTGCTTTATAATTCACAAAATTGAGATTGAGTCCACTCTAAGAAGTTTTCACTGAATCAAAAGAAACCAGCTCACTAAATTGTAATGTGATTCCTTCGATTGGATGCTGGAACAGAAAAAGGATATCAGTGGGGAAACTGGTGGAAACCCATAAAAACTCTATGTTACTGTTAGTTAACAGTAACATAGTGCTGTTAATTTTTTAGTCTTGACAAGGCACTACAGCCATATAAGATTTTAACATTAGAGAAACCTGGGTGAAGGTTGTGCAGGAATTCTCTGCACTATCTTTGCAACTTTTCTGTAAATATAAAATTATTCCAAAATAAAAAGTTTGCTAAAATAATAAAACTAGTCCAGTTTCTGTGTAACTGGGAGGAAATGATGATTCTTATTTACTTGATGGCAAAATAATAAGATTAGCTGCTTTATTAGAATATAAAAACATGTCCTAAATTGTCTTAGATAGCTGTTTAAATTACATGCACCTAGATACAGACATTTGATTGATTGATTGATTGATTGATATAGAGGGGGGAGAGTGGGGGAAGAGGAAGGGACAAGGGAGAAAACAAATGGATAATGGATAAACAGATAAATAGAAATGGCTTCAAGTTTTACTGTGCAGGTGTATAGTACACATTTGAAATATTTCTAATTTACCCAAAGGTTCTACTTTAATTCCACAATCTTCTTTAACAGGCATCACTTTATATTTTCTGTTAATGTTTTTCTAATTGCAAGATTAATTCCTGCTTATTCCAAAAAATACAGAAACATACAATCCCCCCAAAATTATCTATAGTCCTATCCCTGAGAAGTCGACCCAGTCAACATTTTAACTCATTTTCTATTACACCCTGTATGTGTGCGTGCGTGTGTACATCAAGCATACTATAGAATAATGGAAGCCATTATGTATAAACGGGCATTTACAAAATTACGTTTTATGGAACATTGGGTTCTGGGGACAAAAAAATTGAGGACATGGTGTACTATATTCTCCCTCTAGGAGATTCACTCTGCAAAATAGCATAGTAAAAGATATGCTGCATAACTTTTTAAACTCAGATTTTTGTGAATGTATGAAATTCTATTATTATCCAACATAATAATCCTCGGGAAACTCTAGTACATATGGTTCTGTTCCAGATTTTTTCCACTTGACGTGATGTTATGAGTATTTTCCCATGTTACTATAAATTAATCGCAAATATCATTCTCATGGCTACAAATATTACATCATATAAGCATACCATTATTTATTATACCAGCAGTTGGCAAAACATTTCTGAAAAGGACCAGGTAGCAAATATATGAGGCCTGATGGGCCCTATGATCTCTGTCCTACAACTCAAGTCTGTCGTTCAAGTGTGAAAGTAGCCATAGACACCAGGCGCGGTGTCTCACGCCTGTAATCCCAGCACTTTGGGAGGCCGAGGCAGGCGGATCACAAGGTCAGGAGATCAAGACCATCCTGTCTAACATGGTGAAACCCCGTCTCTACTAAAAATACAAAAAATTAGCCAGGCGTGGTGGTGGGCGCCTGTAGTCCCAGCTCCACGCTCCACGGGAGGCTGAGGCAGGAGAATGGCGTGAACCCCGCAGGTGGAGCTTGCAGTGAGCCAAGATGGCGCCACTGCACTCCAGCCTGGGAGACAGAGCAAGACTCCATCTCAAAAATAAAGAAAAAAAGGAAGTAGCCATAGACACTTATGTAAACAAATGGATGTGGTTATGTTCCAATGAAACTTTCATGTAATTTTCATGTGTCATAAAATATTTTTTTTGAATTTTTTCAATCATTTAAAAGTGTAAAAAATCATTCTTAGCCCACAGACTGCACAAAAACAAGTGGCGGAGCCTACTTGTCTTGCAGGCCGTAGTTTGCCAACCTGTGTTCTGTTTTGTTCCCCAATTTTAAAAATTATTATATTGGGCATTTTGAAAAATAAATCTGTGTCTGAATTTCCAATCAGTTCCTTCAAATAGATTCCTAATACATTTTTAGAAGTGAACAACTAGGCCAGGGAATATATGAGGAACTGGATGCATGTGGCTAAACTGATTTATTGAAATGATGTACAGTGCTCAACAGCACTGTCCAAAAGTGTCTGTTTCACTGTAATCATGCCAGTTCTATTACCATATTTTAACTTTTGATAATCTGATAGATGAAAATGTCATCTTTTACCATTCATTTCTCTGATTGCTAGTGACACTGATCAACTTTTCACATTTATTGACCATGTTCACTTCCTCATTTGTGACTTATCTGTCATGTTCCATTTTCCCATGTGTTACTAAAATATTGTTTGTTTCTTTGTTAAAGTTTACATGAGGTTTTTTTTTTTTTTTTTATATATACTGGGCCTATTATTCCTTCTTATCCTTAGCAAATGCTTTTTTTTTTTTTTTTTTTTTTTTTTTGAGACAGGGTCTTACTCTGTTGCCCAGGCTGGAGTGCAGTGGCATGATCACGGCTCACTGCAGCCTCAACCACACAGGGTTAAGTGATCCTCCCACCTCAGACTCCTGAGTAGATAGGGCCACAGGCATGCGCCACCATGCCTGGCTAAGCATTTAAGTATTTGTAGAGATGGGGTCTTGCTATGTTGCCCAGGCTGGTCTTGAACTTCTAAGTTCAAGCAATCCTCCTGCCTCGGCCTCCCAAAGTGCTGGGATTACAGGCATGAGCACCCAGCCAGCAAATACTTCTTTAATCTGTCAACCTTTTGATTTTGATATATTCTGTTGTAGTGATAATTTTGAACTTCATACATTGATTATAGATTGACTATAGACATGAACTATAGATTGATGTACATTTATAAATCTATCAGTTATTTCCATCTTGGCTTCTTTCTCTGTTTTGATAGATGGAAAATAATTTTTTATCAAAGATTATTTGAATAGTTAACCAAATTTTATCAATTTTATTATACTTCTGTATCTTACATTTAATTCTTCCTATCATCTGGCATTCACTTGACGTATGGTGTGCGGTGAGGTCCTAAACTGGTTTTCTCCGAATTGCTTTTTTAAATTTTTTGCCAAATTCAATTTTCCCACCATTTATTATATAATCTACCCCTTCCCAAATGACCATTATTTTCTCTTATGTAAATATGGGGGTCTAAACGTAGGTAAAAATGAGATCTAAGATGGGGTTACGTACAAGAGGCATATTTAAGCCATCCCATTTATCTATCTCCCCTTCCTTACCATAGCTCAACACTATTTCAGCTATTGTCACTTAAGTATACATTTGAACATCTGTGTTAAAATGTATGCTAAAAGACCACTCCACTAATTACTCCAAGTTCTTACTTCTCAGAAGAAATTAAGGGCATCTTGGGGGGTATTTGTGTTAGGAAAGACATTCCCAGCATATTAATGAATAATATGTGACAGAAACCATGCACAGATAATTGGCATCAAGTTTACTAAAAGAAACAGATGTGAACTAAAAAAACAAAAAAATAGCTGAGAGTAAGTGTAAAGGACACACACCATCTTGGGAAAAATTATTTACCTATAGATAACAGTCAATTTTCAATTCCTCCAATTAAATCTGCTACCAAAAAAAAAAAAAATGTGGCTAGAACTCCATGAATCATCAGTCCCATGTTAGCTATAACTTTACCCTTGTTCTTGGCCAAATGCATTAGCAGAGTCTTAACAGAAAATGTGCTCTGTGTGAACAGTATCTGTTTCTTCCCTGGTCACTTTCCTTGGGTAGGTTATAAATACAGAAATCCTCAAAAGTGTGTCAGCAGGAAAGGAAACAGCAGCAACCCTATCCTGACCAAATCTCCAATTAACTGTGTAGACCTGGATTGACAAACTATGAACCCCAAGCCAAATATGGCCCACAGTCTATTTTTGCAAATAAAGTTTTATTAGAACACAGCCATGCTCTTTCATTTACTTATTGTCTGTAATGGTTTTCAAAATGCAATGGCAGAGTTGAAAAATTGCAACAGAGACCTTATGGCCTACAAAGCTGAAAAGATTTACTATCTGACCCTTTACAGAAAGTTTGCTGATTGTGTCATGGAACATCTCCTTCCCTACTTCCCACTAGCGCAAGCCTTCACAAATATGCTTCACTGATTATAAAGACAGATTCTTATTTCTCTTTTACTTTCACCTCAGTAGTTCCTGTCTGCTTTTAATTAGAATCAAATCCAGACCTCAGTCACTCACACAGAAGACCAAAGTGTAATGCAGTCACAACTTTTAATTTCCCTCCACTATGCTGCAATCAGCTCATAAATTAAAACAGATTGTCAATGCCTGAAAAATGCTCAAGCTGTGGCCCAGAGAAATAAAGGTAAAAGAGCTAAGAAAAGGGCAAGGTGCCCCTTTTGTTGTGCTATTTCTGATGCATAACAGAAGCCTAGACTAAGGTGAGAATAGCAATGTGGAAATGTCCACGTTTCTGGACCTCTAAAATAGATGCATTATTTTTAAGCACATTTCTTCTGCCAGTCTGAAACCTGTCCAGTGTAAGAGCCAAGACATGTATAGGCCTTTGATATCAGCAAGGTAATTGCTGGCTCTGGCCCAAGAAGCTCAGTCCCTGAGCCATAAATTGAGTGACACTTTTTACCAGTAATCTCGTTTCCACAGCAGCAAATTAGAATAGCAACAGACCAAATGATAACAATGTTCTCAGTCTTATACTGCATTTCAGACTTCAGTTTCTCAGCATGTATTTTTTTCAAATCCTTTCCTAAGAGGTCGTGTACAACATTTGGTGAACAAAATTATAAGAATGCCTCGCTTATTCTACTTTGAAAAAATGAGCTGTTTCATATAGTTTCCAAATAAATTTGAAAGTTCAGAATTTTTTACTCATAATCACCTTGAAAAGAATTCTTTCCAAATATATTATTTCACTTTGCCTTAAACGCAGAACACTAGATTTTTCAGTACCTAAGAGCCATCATTTTGAACATTTAAGGCTCTGCCCTCAGACAACTTATCTCTGTCTTCAAGGAGTTCATAGTTCAGCAAATATTTTCTGTAAAGAACTAGATGGTAAGTATTTTATGCTTCGGAAGCCACAAACACAGTCTTTGTTGCATGTTCTCTGATTGTGAAGAAATAAAATTCTAGCTGCAAACATCAGGGTTTTTGGAGGACCTGAGTTGAATCTTCAAAGAATAAGACTGTTTGTTTTAAACAGTAAATATATATCTAGAATACATAAAGAACTCTTTCAACTCAACAACAAAAAGACAAATAATCCAACTGAAAAATGGGCAAAGGACTTGAACAGACATTTCTTTGAAGAATATATACAAGTGACCAAAAAGCACATGAAAAGAAGTTCAACATCATAGTCATTAGGGAAATGCAAACCCAAACCACAAGATACCACTTCATTTCACATTCACAAAATATGGAAAAGAGTAAGTGTTGGAGAAGATATGGAGAAATTGGAACATGTAAACATTGCTGGTGGAAATGTAAAATGGTTCATCTGCTGTGGAAAACGGTTTGTTGGTTCCTCAGAAAGTTAAACAGAGTTATCATGTGACCCAGCAATTCCTAGGCATATGCCCAAAAGAACTGAAAAAAGGCAGTCAAACAAGCACATGTACATGCATGTTCATAGAAGCACCATTCACAATAGCCCAAAGGTGGAAAAAGCCTAAATGTCCTTCAACGAGTGGCTACCAAGAGCAGCGGGAAGAAGGGAATAGTGAGAAACTGCTTAATGGGTACAGGCTTTTGTTCTGGAGTGATGAAACTATTTTGGAATTAGATACAGGTAGTGGTTGTACAACCTTGTGAATGTATTAAGGGCCAGTGAAATGTTCACTTTAAAATGATTAATTTTATGTTATGTAAATTTCACCTCAGTTGTTGGATAACTAGAAAATAAAGTAAATGTACAGGTAGTCATAAAGTCAGGAATCATAGATGTTATTATATTGTGATGTAATATCGACAATCCATTATGTATGTATATTTGCCTTACGTTTAGGTTTTGTGGCCACTTTGTACAGGTATTCTTTTTTACTCTTAAGGTAATTCATGTTTGTTGTAAAAATTTAACACATATAGAAAAATATCATAGTGATAACTAAAAGGTATTAAGTCCTGGCTATTTGCTAACAGTGTACTGAAATGAAACAATACATACACACATGAATTCTTACAACGGCCCTGGGATCTAGACACTGTGTCTATGCCCAATTTAGAATATGAGAAAATAGAGCAGAAAAACAATTATGAAAAAGATCTAAAGATAGGAAGCTAGTAAACAGCAGAGACCAAATTTGAAACTCCACAGTCTGACTCCAGAAGTTTGTCTCTTAAACACTGCCTTCCATTGCCTTGAAAGAAAAGATAGCATCTTCCTTAATTCCATTCCCCAGAAGGAATCACCATGGGCTAAATATTTTCAAGTTCTTTTTTTTTTTTTTTTTAAGAAAATAAGTATCTCACTATAGCCAATATGCCAAAACCCAGTTTTTAAACTTAATATATCAGAAGCATGTTTTCATGTCTATATATTTATTTCATCTGCATATGCTATTGAACAGATATATCCCATTCAGTTATCCAGTCCCCTAGTGTTGGGCGCTTAAGTTGTTTCCATTTTTTCACTCTTACAGTGTTATGATAAAACTTCCAATATCATTATCCATTTGCTTGATAATGTTGTCAGGATAAATTTCTACAAGTGAAATTGCTTGGGTAAAAGATATGTCTCTTAGTCACAGTGATGAATGTTGCTGAAGTGTCCACCCTCAAATTTGATATGGTTCTAGATTCCCACCACTAATGTGTGGGTGTCTTTTCCTCATACCATCACCAATCCCAGGTATCGTTGTTCTTTTTAGTCTTTAATAACTGATAAGTCAAAGTTTGTTGATAATCAAAGAAATGCAAACTTATTTATGTTAAGTTACTTAAGTTCACATTTCTTTCATTAACAAACTTGAGCATACGCTCATATGTATTTGACATTGAACTGCTTTTAAGAATTGCTGCTTTGGCTGGCACAGTGGCTCACGCCTGTAATCCCAACACTTGGGGAGGCCAAGGCAGGCAGATCACGAGGTCAGGAGTTCAAGACCAGCCTGGCCAACATAGCAAACTCCTGTCTCTACTAAAAATACAAAAAAATTAGCTGGGCATGGTGACATGCACCTGTAGTCCCAGCTACTCGGGAGGCTATGGCAGGAGAATCGCTTGAACCCAGGAGGTGGAGGTTGCAGTGAGCCAAGACTGCAACATTGCACTCTAGCCTGGGTGACAGAGCAAGACTCTGTCTCAAAAAAAGAATTGCTTCTTTATGTCCATCCTTTGCTTATTTTTGTATTCAGGGTTTATTAATTTGTAAGACTCTTGCTACATATTATAGATATTAAATCCACTGGTTTGTTCTGTCATATATGTTGCAGCTTCTTCTGTGGGCTACTATTTTTCTTTTAACTTATGGTATTTTTAGCCACCTATTAGGTTTATTGTGCTTTTTAATGAAGTAAAATCTCGTAGTATTTTAATTTAATGTTTCTAACTTCAGTGACATGCTTTAAAGTGGGCAGAGGGCTCCAAGTCAAGATTATGAAAATATTTTTTTCTGTTTTTCAGGAACTGTTTTACTTTTCCTAGTTAAGTCGTAGCACACCTGAAATTGATGTATGTGGCAAAAATCAGGGCTCTAACTTGAGAGATGAGGACAGCAGAAAAGATTATTCTGAATTTTGCTTTGTATTTGATTGGTTGGATGACTGAGTTTTGAAATTTGGTTTCGTTTTTGGAGGAGTGAGTTTTTTTTTATTCTAATTTTTTTCCATTATCTTTGTGCACTTGTTTCTATGGAGCATGGTTTTAATTGCGATTCACAACAGAATTTATTCAAGAATAAAGGTCAGAGCCCAATTTTGCCTATGTTGTGCACCCTTTTCCTTCCCATGGATGTGTTTTATGATTCCAGATTTGGTTCCTTTGGACTCGAACCAAAGTAGAGAGTATAGATGTGAATAAAATCAAGATCAAATAAAAGAGAAAAAAAGAAAAATGCCTGAAAGACGACACTATGATTACATGGTATTGACACTTACCTACAATTCAGGTCTATGCTCACATGACCAAGTCTTCCAAAACTGGGTCTGGGGCCAAGTTGTCTTGGCCACCCTCAGAGCTATTCTGAGCTTATAGTGCATTCGGTGGAGATAAAATATTGGCTGACAAGTTCATCTTTGCTTGTGATGATTCTTAATTCACAGGTGTCAACAAGGAACTGGAGAAAGAGCAACACAGTAATAGTGGTAGGTTCCCAGAGAGTCCACAGGGAACGCCCAACTCCTCAGATGTGCCAACTCCCCTGGCTGGAATTCCTGTGCAGGACAAGGAAGATCAATGAAGAAGTGAACCCATAGTCCTTCAGGCACATCTAGCCCAACTGGCAGACAGAATTTGTGTGTCTCTCCTTTACTCCTTTAGTTTATCACTCCCCCTGTGAGATTCAGCACCAGCCTACTTCAGACCTGTCACTGTTAATACCATTGTCTTGCTTTATTTTCAAAGCACTTTCTGAAATTACTGATCTGTTTTTTACAGGTATACGTGTTGCTATGGGTTGAACTATGTTCCCTAAAAAGATATGTGGAAGTCTTAACCTCTGATTCCTGTGAATGTGATCCTATTTGGAAATAGAGTCATTATAGAGGTAACTAGTTAAGGTGAGGTTATACTGGAGTAGGATGGCTCCCCAACCCAATATGACTAGTATGCTTCTTAGTATGCTTCTAAGAAGACGGAAATTTGATATGTTGTCATTCCACCCTGAATATGTCCAATCTTATCTGATCTTTGAAGAAGAGGAAAATATGGTCACAGACACAGAGAGGTAATATGGTCACGTGAAGACAGAGGCAGAGATGGAGATCAGAGTTATGCTACCACAAACCCAGGAAGGCCTGGGTCCCAGAAGCTAGAAAGAGACCAGGAAAGATTCATTTCTAGAGCCTTTGGAGAAAGCATGGCCCCACGGACACCTTGATTTAAGAATCATAGTCTCTAAAATTATGCAAGATTGGATTTGCATTGTTTTAAACCACTAGGTTTGTAGCATTTTGCTAGTGTACACTCAGGAATCTAATACTCATGTTTACAATCCATCTTCCACCCCTGCCCTCAACACATACACCACAAACAAACCGAGGGTAAGGACCAGTCCTGTATCTCCAACACTTAGCACAGTGCCTAACACATAGTTAGTACACGATACATATTTATTGGAAAGAAATTATTGTAGCATGCTTTGGCTCTGCATCTGAGAAGATGTGGATGTCACTTCCTGCACTGTTCACCCCTCCCTCTTGCCTGTCTTCATGTCCCTTGACTCTTCACAAATTTGTCTCAAGACCTTTGCTGGAGAGCTTTCCATGACTGCCTCTTTATAGCTTAGAGTTGTGCTGCCCAGGTCAGTGGTGACTAGCCACACATGGCTGTTGAGCAATTAAAGTATGCCTAGTACATCTGAGGAGCTGAATTTTTAATGTTATTCCATTTTAATTAATTTAAATTTAAATATAAAAATAAATGCTCAATTCAGTTACCAGAAAAATTGTAAGTTTGCCTCAAACATGTGAATCTCCTTTTCAACTGTAATTTTAATGAAATCTATATACAAGCTAAGCATGTTCAATAAAAATTTAGCATACAGGCCAGGCGCAGTGGCTCATGCCTGTAATCCCAGCACTTTGGGAGGTCGAGACAAGCGGATCACAAGGTCAGGAGATCAAGATCATTCTGGCCAACATGGTGAAACCCCGTCTCTACTAACAATACAAAAAATTAGCCAGGCGTGGTGGCGGGCGCCTGTAGTCCCAGCTACTCGGGAGGCTGAGGCAGGAGAATGGCGTGAACCCAGGAGGAGGAGCTTGCAGTGAGCCAATCTTGTGCCACTGCACTCCATCCTGGGTGACAGAGCGAGACTCCGTCTCAAAAAAAATTAGCATCCAAATCAAGATGTGCATTGAGTATAAAATATACACTGGGTTTTGAGGATTTAGTGTGAAAATATTTATATTGATTATATTTTGAAATATTTTAATATATTGGGTGAAATAAAATATATTATTAAAATTAAATTCGCCTGTTTGTCTTTCTTTTTAATGTGGCTACTAGAAAATTTAAAATTACAGATGTAGTTCACATTGTATTTCTATTGGACAGCACTGGCTTAGAAGTTACGAACTCTGCATGTAGTCAATCAGAACCTGGTTTCAGTCTCCACTTACCAGGTTTGTGAATTTGAGCAAACGTCACAATCTCTTTTTTTTTTTTTTTTTAATAAATTTAAGGGGTACAAGTACAATTTTGTTACAAGGATATATTGCCTAGTGGTGAAGTCTAGGCTTTTAGTGTAACCATCACCCAAATAATATACATTGTACGCATTAAGTAATTTCTCATCTCACCTCCCTCCCACTCTTCTCATCAGTTCAGTCTCCAATGTCTATTATTCCACATTCTATGTCCCTGTGTACACATTATTTAGCTCCCACTTATAAGACAGAAGATGTAGTATTTGACTTTCTATTTCCGAGTTGTTTTACTTAAGATAATGCCTCTAGTTCCATCCATGCTGCAGCAAAAGACATGATTACATTCTTAGGGCACAATGGCATGACTTTCTGAGTGTCAGTTTTGTCATCTATGGCTTGCAGGGTCTTTGCTGAGCTTAAAAGAGACAAATAAGGCAATGTGTACAGTGAGTGGCAGGTAAGAGCTTAAAACTGATAATTCTTAAAATTTTATTATCATTATTACTTTTCCCGATGTGAGCATTAAAATGTGTTCTCATGCTCTGACCTGCTATAGTAATCTCTCTATTTAAAATTATCTCATCTTAGCCGGCGCGGTGGTTCACGGCTGTAATCCCAGCACTTTGCGGGGCTGAGGTGGGTGGATCACTTGAGATCAGGAATTCGAGAACAGCCTGGCCAACATGGTAAGACTCTGTCTCTACTAAAAATACAAAAATTAGCCGGCGATAGTAGCGCATGCCTGTAATCCCAGTTACTCGGGAGGCTGAGGCAGGAGAATCACTTGAACCCAAGAGGCAGAGGTTGCACTGAGCCAAGATCAGGCCACTGCACTCCAACCTGGGCAACAGAGCAAGACTCCAAGAAAAAAAAAAAAAAAATTATCTCATCTTGACCCAGGGCCGGCTATACAATTTGCAGAGCTCAGTGCAGAATAAAAATAAGGCTCCTTGTTGGGAAGAAGGAAACAAAAACAAAAACAAACAAACAAACAAAAAAAACAGGAAAAAGTGCTCTTAATGTTATTGTAATAATGAAACTCTTTTTTCCCCTTCTTCACAGTTTCTCTCAATCCGTCGTGGTAACTTTTATTTGCTATTTCACACCAGGTTTGGGCACAGGGAAACGGATAAGGTGAGTTACAGCCCCTCTCAGGCTCCAGGCGGGGGTAGGGATGGGGGGCGTCTAGGTTGGCAGGGTCACAAGTATCCTTCTAGCGGGGATCGATCTCACCTTCCCACCCAACAGTCATAGCAACCCACTGCGGAGGAGCAGTTCCCCTCAAGGCATGAAAAGCCAGAGGCCAGGACCCCCTCAGGCCCAGGGCTAGTGATGGGTAGGCGACCCACCCCTCCTGCCGGGCCAAGGTCCGTGATGACGGCGGCCGCGCCTCACCCGCGAGACGTCACGGGGCCTGCGCTCAACCCAGCCCTCTGCACACCCACGCGCCAGTGCCCCAAGCAGAGGGTGGCCGATGGGCAGGGCAGGTGGGCGCGGGCACCAGGGACTGGGAGGTAGGGCTGCCCCAGCCCACGCGCATGCTCCGTCGTCCCCCCTAACTTCGCTTACAAAACACATTGCAGAAGATAACGCTGCAGGCTTCAAGATGGTGACCGCAGAGGCTTGAATCCCAACTGCGAGGTTCTTTGGAGGGCAGGGGCCTGTGCTGCTGCGGTGGCTGCAGGCCCCTGAAGCCGGGCCTTCCTTGACCTAGCAGCAGACACTGTCGTCACACAGCCTGCCCCTTTCAGATTCCGTTTTTAGGACCCGTGCTTCCATTGCCGGGTCTCTATGGGTTTTGCTTCTAAAGTCTGCCACTTTGCTCACAGCACTGTCCCTTGACCTCTGTAGGCACTTCATCCTCTCGTACAGGGAGCAGAAATGCCTGGGAGCTCACTCCCTCCAAAAGCGGACTGTAGCCAGCAGTCACCGTGGGAATATGGAGGCCTAGCTCGCTGGCCTAGAGACTCGGAGCCTTCATTGATCCTCCAGAGCTCCCCAAGGATCAGGCTGAGGCAGGAACTTCCCTGGTCTGCTCTGCCCTCATTTCCTGAGAAACTCACTGGCGCTTAAATTCTCCTGTCAGGGTCTGCTGCCAGGGAACCTGACTTCAGACAGACTTTTCTTTCACTGTTTTTAGATAATCGTATCATGTATTGAGCGCTGCTGTGTACCAGGCATGGCGCTGAACGTTTCATCCCATGAGGCAGCCTGTGTCTTCCTCCGTGTGCAGCACAGCAGTCGATGATTCGCTTGGAATGAATAGCGCAAACGCAAAAGAGCAGTCGTAATTTACAGAGCGGAATGTTCGCGTTGAGAGAGTGGTGTGACTCATCTTGGGTTAGCAAGGCACTTGAGATACCAAATTGCCAGTCATCAAGGTTCTTTTTTCAGTGCTATTCAGGCAGTCAGAGTGCTCCCTAGCTAGGATTTAAAGAAGCTGAAGACTTCATTTGCTGCCTTTAAGCCAAAATATTAAGAGATAAGCATGAAGTCCTCACTTAGACATGACCATACGTGACACCAAGAAGCAGAATCATTTATTTTGCTCGAATGGAGTAAGTAAAAGAAACATCATCAAAAACAATACACTGAATGCAAAGGCACAGTGCACTCTGTCATTCTCTTAAAAAGTCACATTTTATTCAGATGGATAGTACTAGCTATCCTAGAGAGAACAGAAGAGGGGGGAAAGGCCTCTCTTTTAAGGAGGCAATTGGATCATCAAAGAATGTCTTTGATTCGCAAGAGTTTGCTTGAATTATGGAATTATGTCTTAACATTCTTCACTCCTGTCATCATCGACAATGTCATTTTTCTCTTTTGAAATCAAAGCCTGACTTTTCCCTTTTCAACACTAAAAGTTAGCAGCTGTTCCCACATGAAGGTGAAAATGCTGAACAAAATGCTTTTTAAATTGAGTCACAGGTATATTTTACCTAAATGACTACTTACAAAAGTTTTAGTTATGTTCATTTAGTAAGTCTATATTTTAGCAAACTTGGAACATATAATCCCACAGAAATAGGATTCAAGGGCAAGACAATCAAAAGACCGATTTAATCCATTAGGTACAGAAATTTAATATGATAGTATTATTCTGACTCCAACTAATTCCCATTAATTTCTATGGGATATTTGTCCACAATGTCCACATGATATGCCTCAAATCTGGCTTCTTGGCAGTAGCACCTTGAAACAGAAGGGTCATGGGGTATGGTAGACAGATAGTCCAAGGCAAAAAAAAAAAAATGTTTAACCATTTACATCTGCATAGGTATTATGTAGATGCTTTTTAAAATTTTTGAATACTTGCTAAAGTTTCAAGGTTCAAAATTCAAAGTTACAAAAGGGCATACAGCCAAATGTCTTCTCTCAGTATGCCCATATCTACCAATGTCTCTCTCATGTTTCTTGTTTTTCATCCAAAGATTTTCTCTGCATGCCCAAGCAAATATGAATCCTTTTTATTTTCTTTTTATATCCATACTGTATACACTGGAATGTTTCTTGCTCTCTTCCACTTAAGGATAATGGCCCATTTTAATCAGAGGTCACATCAAATTTAATGCACTGGCAAAACAGGAGTTACTCAAAGTGACAGCCACTGTACAACCAGTATGAGAATCACCAAAAGCAGATGCCTGGACCCAGCTTAGACTTAGAGAATCAGAAATATATATACACTAGAATGTGTGATCCGAGGAAGTAGAGAGAAGAACACGGGCTTTCAAGTCAGATCTGAATTGGATTCAAATCCTGTTGCTGTGGGTGCCACTTGGCACTCTCATCTGAGCAATGGGGATAATGATGTCTACCTTTCCATGCCACGGGGAGGAAGACAGGTACATTGCATATTTCAATTAGGAACAATCTCAGGAACTGGTTTGTGAATTCACAGGCACTCATATCTGAAGGCTGGCTCTGCCTTTCCATTCCACTCTTTACTAGACTTACCTTTGCCTCCCAGATAAACTACTTGCTTTCAAATTATTGTCTCAAAAGTCTTCTAGGGGAATCTAAGTTGAGACAACACCTTTCCATAACAGGAAGGATGAAGAAGAATGTGTAAAGATTAAAAGAGTGAATGTCTATAAAGTGTTAGAAAGTTGCCAGGTATATAATAAGCACTACATGTGTATATCTATGCATATATAGATGTATACATGTATATATATATACACACACATGTATCTAATAGTATATAGATAATAATATACTATTAGTATCACTACATCTTCATTTTTAGTGGTGGCAAGCTTACTCCTAATTGTCCCAAATGCATCCTACCTTGTTTCACTAAGGAATAGTTTGTTCACCAAGCAACTGGACCTGGCCCATCGTTTGCATTCCCCATAGACTATAGCAGGCATTTACTCTTGGTGATAATTCATAGAATTTCAATCACATGTATCCGAACTACATTATTTTGTTGTAATCAGTCTGCAAAGCCTTCACACTCTTCCCTCTCACTCAGATATGGGGCATGCATTATTAATTAAATGACAAAGTTATTACAGCCAGTAATTGAATTACTCCATAGCTCCTGCCTGCAGTAATTAACATCTATCAAAATAAAAGAGGAGGAGTTGTGTCACCCTTATTACAAATGGTTTGGTTCCATGGGTTTTTGATCAAATTAAATAGAATCAAACTAATAAGTGATTGGATTAGGCCAAAAGTCATTGTACTTATATTGCCCTTATTTGTTCCTGGGCACAACTGAACATTGAGAATCCACTTTATAGGCTACATATTTTTCCTTAACAAACTTCCTCCTTCTCAGTGCAGATTCAGGAATGTGACTGGGCTTTCAAACTGATGAACAGTATTCTCATCAGACTATATTAAGTAGCTGTTTTGCACACAAGAAACTATTTAAAAGTAAGTCAAGAACAACCAATTAAATCTAAAAATGATTCTGCAGCCACCGTACCAATTATAGGCATAACCAAGGAGCAGTTTGTGTGCAAAAATACTCAAAATCAGAATCACGTCACAGTCGTTCGATAGCTATCAATTGTTATTAGTGTAAAGCAAAACAGTAATGCCGGCAAGTGCCGAGCAGGTCAAAAAATGAATCAAAAGGATGTTTTCTCATGAATAGGCAAACAGATTGTCTCTCATAAACAGACACACAATCACATGCAGGAAAAGGATGGAGAGATAGGGATAAAGGAAAGGGAAAAGAGAGGGAGCCCTGTTGAGTGATACATGAGAAAGAGAAGGAATACCACCCCCCAAAAGAAAAGAGCTGTCCATCAAAGCATATCCCCACCAATATTCAGAGCATCACAAACCACAAAAAATAAATCTATATTTGTAACAATATTCATGACAGCTGTAGACCTCAACAAAAACATAGACTACTTTTGCTCTTTACTGAAATCCACAAAGACAAAGCCTGCTTTAATTAGAATCTTCCTCTTTTCAGATGCTGTTCCCTCACCCCATTCTGGTGCATAGGCAAACACACATGTAATCCCTCAACAGTTGGCTAAAAGCAGATTACATAAACTTGTTCTAGTTTAGGTTGCCTGGGATAGTACTGTTTACGGCTGTTGTGTCAACTACATTACTAATTGTATCATTTTGACTCTCAAAAGTGTTCTGGTTCAGAGGCTGGGGATGTGGAATTAGGAGACGTTGGTCAAAGGGTACAGTTTCAGTCAGATGGGAGAAATAAGTTCTGGAGATCTATTGTACAGCAAAATGACTATAATTAATGTACTGTATATTTAAAATTGCTAAAAATAGATTCTAAATGTTCTCAACACAAAAAAAATAAGGATATGAGGTGATGAATCCAATAATTAGCTTGATTTAATCATTTCAATATACGTATATATGTATATATATACACACACATATGTGTGTGTGTGTGTGTGTATATATATATATAGTGCCCCATAAATACACACAATTTTAAAAAGTAGTCTGGGTTTGGAAAATAAGTTATTTGCTCCTATTGTGTCAACATTAAAAGCCTCCAATGTATACATTAATTCTCTTCTGATCTGGCATAATAAAGAGTTCTGAATCCCAGTCACCATTCCTGAACATCTCCAAATTTCCTTTGGAATTATCTCTCAGGTTGTATTAGTCCGTTTTCATACTGCTATAAAGAACTGTCCGGAACTGGGTAATTTCTAAAGGAAAGTGGTTTAGTTGCCTCACAGTTTAGCATGGCTGGGGAGGCCTCAGGAAACTTACAATCACAACAGAAGATGAAGGGAAAGCAAGGCACCTTCTTCACGAGACGACAGGAAGGAGCAGTGCCAAGCAAAGTGGAGGGAAGAGACCCTTATAAAACCATCAGATCTCGTGAGAACTCACTATCACAAGAACAACGTGGGGAAACCACCCCTGTGATTCAATTACACCCACCTGGTCTGGTCTCGTCCTTGACACATGGGGATTACGGGGATTATGGGGATTACAATTCAAGATGAGAATTGGGTGGGGAAACAGTCAAACCATATCACAGCTGCTAGAGCATGGCAGGCTTGCAAAATAAATTAGGGGAAAAGAAAGGGCTTGGAGATCAGAAAGTAAATGATAAAGGAATGAAGAAAGGGATAAAGGAAAGGGAAAGGGTAGGGTGCCCTAATTGTTGACTGATACACGACGCAATGTTGTGATCCTCTATTTGTGAATACCTGTTCCTCACAAGAATTTGAGATAATTCATACAAGTTTCTTGACAAGTTGTTTCCTCCCTAGTTAATATGTAAAGACACTGAACTAACGGCAAAGCATCATTATGGAGCTGAGGTGCTTCATGCTTACAATTTTTAGAAATAATAACAGGAGGGCCGGGCGCGGTGGCTCAAGCCTGTAATCCCAGCACTTTGGGAGGCCGAGACGGGCGGATCTGGAGGTCAGGAGATCGAGACCACCCTGGCTAACACGGCGAAACTCTGTCTCTACAAAAAAAAATACAAAAAACTAGCCGGGCGAGGTGGCGGGCGCCTGTAGTCCCAGCTACTCGGGAGGCTGAGGCAGGAGAATGGCGTGAACCCGGGCGGCGGAGCTTGCAGTGAGCTGAGATCCGGCCACTGCACTTCAGCCTGGGCGACAGAGCGAGACTCCGTCTCAAAAAAATAAAAGAAATAATAACAGGAATTTGACATTAAAGAAAGTAGCGTTTCACACATGCAAACAGCTCTTTAATTTCATTCTAGAAAATAGAACATTTAAACTATAAAAATATTACCGACCTAGCAATAGAATCAAGTGAATGGAAGAACATTTTAGAAGTCAATAACCTCAATTTGTCCTCAACATAATAGTATTCTATCTGGCTTTTACCTGCCTCAAAGGGATCTTCTAAGTAATCATTCATCGATATGATAAAATATTGAAAGAAGTTGGCTAAAGAAGTGGCAAAGGCTGGTGCTATCCCTAGATGTATACCAGAAGAAAATAAATAACCACCCCTCCTGAGTGCTAGGGACATCAATCTTTTGGGTCAGCTGATTTTTCAAGTTACTTTCCAGCCATACAAAATCTATAATTCATTGGAACTTTGAAATCCTCTGTAGGCAATATGCTAATACAAATGTTAGAGCATTAAGTATTTCCAGAGAAAATGTGACCTTGTATGGACATAAATTTGTAAATAGCCAAAATATTAAATAGTAGCTTGCCAGCTCAAACAATAAAACACAATTTATGTCTTAAAAATACATTCTAGTTATCAAAAAAATACAAATTCACTGGGAAAAACTTGGAAAACACAGATACCTCAAATAAGAAAACAAGATCATTCCATTCCAACATGGTTAACATTTTGGCTTCTTAGTGTACAACTGGATGAATTATGATGCACATATACGCCATGTAAACTCCACCCAAATCAGAACTACAAGATTCCAACTCCCCCAGAAGGTTCCCTTGTGATTCCTTCTAGTCAATCCCTACCCTTCATAGGCAAACACTATTCTGATTTCTATCACTGTGGACTAATTTTGCCTGTTCTTGAACTTCACAAAGTGTAATTACACAACATAATGTTTTTGAGATACATTCATGTTGTTGCCTGTGTATGCATTTAACACATTTTTATTGCTGAGCCATTTTCCATCATATAAATAAAGTATTACATTGTATGGCTATGCCACATTTTGTTTACCAATCTCCTAGGGATACCGAAGGGTGAGTAAACTCTAGAGTGGGTAGTAGAGGAAGGTGCTGATAAGTGTCCTTTGTGGCCTCAAGAACAGCTGCAGAAATAAAGACCATAGTGAAGATTCACTAACTGTCATCTTAAAAGTTTTTGCAGGAAAGGAGACCAACCAGCCTTATAGAGGAGCTGTTCCCAGAACTTACCGTAAAATGCAAGGACATCCAAGTGGCACAAAGTGTGGATGAGAGTGGATGCTCTGAAGCACCAGCCAGATCCCCTTTAAGAACTGAAGCACTACTTTCCCCAGCTGCTGGAAGTGCTGGTAGCTGATGGCCCTCAGCTGAAGAATGTTGACTCACACAAGCTTGTAGCCTCTCCCTGATGGAAACCAGAAGCCTACAGGTGGTCGAATCCAGTGCATAAAAGTCAACACCTGCCTCCGCATGCGTGCCTCAAAGAAGGGCAATTATCTCAATTGCAGCGTTCCCTGAGCTATGGACTGAAGCATCCACTGCAACTCCTTCACCATTCTATTTCTTCCTCTGTGTAATCATGTTTTTTCTGTCCTCACAAGTGTTATTACTGAGAGCAATTTCCAATAAAGTTTCTGCCTACAAACATCATAGTCTCGGAATCTTTTCCTCATGAAATCTGACCCAAAACAATCACGTTTTGAAGTAAGGCCTCCAACTTCATTCCTCTGTTTCAAGATGGTTTTCGTAGTTTGTAGAGGACTACGTGCTCACAAACAGGGTGTTCCCGGTAAGTCCTGCTCTTGCAAACGAAGCAGGGCGTTCCCCATAAGTCCTGCTCTCGCAAACGAAGCAGGGCGTTCCGAAAAGTCCTGCTGTTGCTAACGAAGCAGGGCGTTCCCAATAAGTCCTGCTCTTGCAAAGGAAGCAGGGCGTTGGGGGCCTGTTTACATGTTAACATCTTGAAAATCCAGAAAGTCAGGGAAAGGTCAGAAAAACAACAATGTGTCTTGTGACTTGGCAACATTCCACAAACGACTGAGCGCGCCATTCGAGGCGGCCGCCATGTTTGTCTTGTCTTGTGTTGTCTTGTGTGTTCATTCCTTTGTTTAGGAAACACGCAGACCCCAACATAGTTCTAGGTCTTTTGCATTAACATGCACATTTTTGAATCAGCTTGCTCATTACTTCCAAAAGCCTTTTGGGATTTGAATTAGAATTGTGTGGAATCTGTAGATCAATTTTAGATTGAGGTTCATCTTTTTCCATATGGTTATCCAATTGTTCCAGGCCATCTGTTAAAAAAACTATCCTTTCTCCCATTGAATTACCTAGGCACGATCATATCATCTGCAAATAGAGATCATATTTATGTATCTTTTATGTATTTTTCTTGCCGTATTGCGCTCTCTAGGACATCCAGTACAATATTGAATACAAATTGTAAGAGCAGATATCCCTGCCTTCTTTCCAATCTTTGGGGGAAGCATTGGTCTTTTACCAATGAGCATGTAATTGTAGATCCTCCTGCTCCACCACCAAGTTGTGATACTGTCTTTATTAAATATCAAATTCCTCTATGTTCACAGGTCTATCTGCATCGATCTGTCTTTTCCTTTGCTAGTACCATAATGTTTTAATCACTATAGTCCTATAGGTCATTTTTATGTCAGGAAGAATAAGTTATTCTTGTTAATTTTTTTGGTCATTCTCCATTTATTCTTCTAGATACACTTTAGAATACTATTTGTTTAATTTGTCTCATATGTTTTTGTTGTTTCTTTCTTACTTTCTATTTGATTAATCAAATATTGTTCTATTCCATTTTAATTCCTCTATTGACTTTTTATCTATACCTCTTTGTATTACTTTTAGTAATTATGCTAAACATTACAATACACACCCTGAATTTATCAGAAACTATGTGGATTTAACATTATACCACTTCACATCAAATGTAAGAACCTATAGCAGTGCAATTTTACTAACCCCCTTCCTTGTTACCATTGTTGTGTATAAACACATACTTTAGAAACCGCAAAAGAAAATATTACTTTTGCTTTGAAGAGTCAGTTGTATTTTAAGGGAGTTAAGATTAAAAGCAAAAAGAGAAAGTCTCACATTTATGCAAATACTTCATTTTTAGTTCTTTTTGTTCCTTCTCTTATATTTGAGATACTATTTGATGCCATTTCCTTTCAGCCTAAAGAACTTCCTTTTTCACTTCTTGTAATTCAGTTGTGCTTGGAACAAATTCTCTCAACTTTTGTTCATCTCAAAATATGTTTTTGGCCAGGCGCAGTGGCTCACACCTGTAGTCCCAACATTTTGGGAGGTCAAGGAGGGCATATCACTTGAGGTCAGGAGTTCAAGACCAGCCTGGCCAACACGGTGAAACCCCCGTCTCTACAAAAAATAGCTTGGTGTGGTGGTGGGCGCCTGTAATCCCAGCTACTTGGGAGGCTGAGGCACAAGAATTGCTTGACCCCAGGAGGCAGAGATTGCAGTGAGCCTAGATCGTGCCACTGCACTCCAGCCTGGACAACAGAGTAAGACTCCATCTCAATAAAATAAAATAGAACAAAATAAAATAAAAATAAAAATGTCATTCCATTGTCTTTAGGTCTTTATTATATCTGATGAGAAGTTGGCCATATCTATATCACTGTTTTCTGATGTGTCCCTCTCTCCACCAGCTGCTTTTAACATTTTCTCTTTATCTTTGATAATCAGCAGTTTGACTATAATGTGTCTAGTTGTGGTTTTATTTGTATCTTTTCTGCTTAGTGTTCATTTAATTTCTTGGATCTGTAAATTGATTACCTTCAGCACTGGGAACTTTTCAGCCATCATTTCTTCTATTATTTTGCTTCTCTTCCTTTCCATCCAATCCTTCTCAGACAACAATTACATATATGTAAGATCACTTGACATCGTCCCACCTGCCACAGAGAGATGTTCATTTGTTTGAATCGTCTTTCCTCCCTATTCTTCAATTTGGATAATTTCTATTGATTTTTCTTCAAAATCCATTGATCCTTTCTTCTGCCAATTCCAAGCTGCTGTTAAGACCATCTGGTGAATTTTTTATTTCTGTTATTGTATTTTACACTTTTAGAATTTCATTTGGTTCTTTTTTATAGTTCCTATTTCTCTGCTTTGGTTCTCCATCTGTTTACTTGTTGTGATTTTTTTCACTTAAGTTCTTGGATGTGAGCATAATAGCTCCTTCAAAGTTCCTGTCTATGAATTTAGTCTGTTTATATTCTCTGCTTTCTTTCCTGACCTTAGGTTAGATGTTTCTGTTTTCATGCATATCTTGTATTTTTATTGTATGTTAGACATTGTGGATGGTATGTTTTATAGAATCTGAACTCTCTTATTCTCTGTAAAATATTATTGATTTTTATTTTACCATGTAGTTAAATTACTGGCTGATAATCTTGAACTTATGGAGACTTCGTTTTATACTTTATCAGGGTGGATCTGTTTTGATTTGTCCTTAGTTTTAGGGTAAATCTTAGTCCTATGACAAAGTTTTAACACCCCAGGTATGGCCTTTCTGGGGTTTCCAAGAAAATCCAAAGTACATACCAAGCTGACACAACTTGGCAGGACTCAAATTCCAATCTTTATCTCCCTTGTTTGGGCAGAGGCTTAAATCCCTGCTCACAGTTTTCAGCCTTCCAGCTATTACCTTTCACTGGTACCCTTGGATTCTCCTTAGGGCAAATTCAATTCAGGGATCAGCCTGGGATTTAAGAAGAAGTTGCATGCAGATTTTTATGCTTATATGAGATACATAGATAGGACTTAATGGGAGATTATATGCAGCCACTTCTGTGACTTCCTCCTTTCTAGAATTTTACATTCAAATTCTAGCCACTCTTGCATCTCATAACTCAATCCTCTGACACCTCTAGCCAATGTGACATCAGCTTTCTGCTTGAGTTTTAACCTAGACTGGAGCATCCCTTCAGGGGAAAAGCTATATAAACTTGGATTTTACCCAGTGCAGTTCCCTTCTTTCAAAAGTCAAATCCAATTTCTGCCTCCTTTTTGTCACTCTCTTTTGCCTTCAAATAATTATTTTGCTAATATTATGTCGAGCATTTAATGTAGTTAGAATTTTCCTCTACAATATAGTTTTTCAGGTTCAAGCATAACTTGAATGGATAAAGAAAACATGATATATATACATAATGGATTACTACTTGGCTATTTTTAAAAGTGTGAAATCCTGTCATTTGTGGCAACATGGATAAACTTGGAGAACATAATGTTAAGTGAAATAAGTCAGACGCAGAAAGACAAATACTGCATGGTCCCACTTATACAAGGAATCTAAAAAAAATTGAGTACACAGGAGTAAAGGGTAGAATAGTGGTTACCAGAAGCTGGGGAAGGGAGGGGGGAATGGAAGAGGTTGGTCAACAGGTACAAAGCTGTAGTTAGAAAGGAAGAATAAGTTCTGTTGTTCCACTACGTAGCAGGGTGATTACAGCTAATAACAATGTATTACATATTTCAAGATAGCTAGAAAAGAGGATCTTAAAAGTTACCACCACAAAGAAATGATAAAGGTTTGTGGTAATGGACATGCTAACTGCCCTAATTTAGTTATTATACAATATACACATGTATTGAAATATCACACTTACCCCAAAACATGTACAATTTTGTGTCAATTAGAAACAAAATTTTAAAATTTTTTAAGTATTAAAAACATAATGTTTCAAATAAACTTACTACATTTGTGTCAGAATTGTGGAAATTACTAAAATACCTAACTTCAGTTTTCTTAGAAGATTATGATGATTGTCTGGTTTGCAGAAGAAAATATTAAGTGACCTCGGTGAAAATTCAGAACTTTACAAACTATTTCACTGAGAGAAATAACTTTTGTGTAATTTCTGCCTTCTGAATGTACTTTGGCTGATATACCAACCTTAAGGATATTCAAAAACTATGACTCAGGTTCTAAAGAGAACCCCTCCCTCAAAAAATTAAAAGCCCTATGCATCTTTCAGCTATTTTCCCATTTCTTAGCATGTCTTCCCTTTACCCACAAGTATTTGCCTTATGGGAGCTCTAGGTAAAAGTGTAGGAAGAAATTGACATTAATAGAAACTCCTAACCACACATAAGAGCTCACCATTACTTGATATTTCAAACACGCTCTGTGATTTGCAAACACAGTAAAACAAGAGAGCTTGACAGAATGTGTTAAGTCTGTGGGGGACCTCTTCATATATAATACTGACAGAGAAACACCCTATCTATTCAGAAACAAACTGAGGTGCTTTTCCTAATATACTGTTTGGCAACACTCGCAACTTACAGTAGATAAAGATTTCAAGCATTAGTTATCAGATCTGACAAGATTTATATTCAGGGTTTTTTTTTATTCAGAGTTTTCTAGGCAATTCCATCTCCTGGAAAAAAAATATATATTCCTTCACAGTTTGTGCTTGTGTTTATTATTCACCATGGAGAGTAAACAGCTGAAGTGAAATGACTGCAAAATGAGGTTTCTCTTTAGTCATTTGAATGTGGGACACAGATTTTCCTGCATTATCATTCTGCTATTGGGGGTTCAGAAGTGTAGCTGTGATTGTCTTTACTCAGGACACCTGAGCCCCTGTATTAAAAAGCTAAGCATACTGGAAAATACAAGATTTCCCAGGCCTCAAATCATTAAAGAAATACTCAGTGCCAAATTTGCAAAGATCCCACTGCAGCTCTCCATTGCTTGGATAGAAGTGCTGGCTGAAAATACAAGTAATAAATGTGATAAATTATGTCATGGTGCTTACTCTAAGCTTTTTAATAAGAAACATACATTTTGAGGGACAGAAGGCATGTTTATCTTTATTTCAATCAGCACACTTTCAATTAGTCACATACACGGATGACTGGCTTGGACCAAACACCACCACCACCACCCAAAGGTAATGTAGCTGAATTGAAGGCAAGATAGTAATTGTGTTTGGTTTAGGGATGAATAAAACACTTTTAATTTGAATCTTCAAACTTTAAGTTATCGTACTATCCATGAGGAAAATCAGACATTTGTCTTGTGGCCACTAGAGTATCCTGTACACTCTGAATTTTTTTTCAGAAGCTATAGTCAAAGCCCTATAATTCTAGGAATTTTTCTATCCTACTCTCAGGAATAGGTTCATTCTTATGTAGAAGAATGATCTTCAGGTACTCACTCGACAACAAAACATAGGCTAGAATAAATAAGAAACATGCAAAAAAGGTTGCAAATAACATATTTTTGCCAAAGTGAGAATGTACTGAATAGGTAATTCATGGCACTTGAAAAGCAGGAGTGATGAAAACAATTGGCAATAAAGGCCACTTACAGAAGAAACAAAGACAACTGATTAGGTAAACAAGACCTCCAAATTGGTTAAAATGTATAAAAGTGGGGCTCATAAGTGTACAGCAATAAACCCATGTGAGTTATAAAAGACAGAAAAAATCTGAGAGATGGTTATGGATAAAGATGAAAGATGAGCCTACATGTTATAAACAGCAGGGTACTAAAAGTGCTGTACTGCTGCATGTCAGTTCACTGTTCCTACAGGTGATACCCACATGCCATACAGAGAAGGGAAAGAAGGAAAAACCTCATATGTCCCCAAGAATTTTCTGGGGCCTGTCAGGGTTTACAGTGTAAAATGATATAGCTCAAATAGGGTCTAGAAGAAGATTCCCTTCCTAAGAAGGAAAAAATATGGCATTTAGGGAATGCTCACTGTGAACCAGGAGCTTCACATGTTACTTTACTTAATCTTCAAAAAAAAAAAAAAAAAGGAAGAGTATTACAATAGACCCTTGAACAACATGGATTTGAACTGCAAGGGTCCACTTATTTGTGGATCTTCTTCTGTCTCTGCCACCCCTGAGACAGCAAGACCAACCCCTCCTCTCCCTTCTCCTCCTCAGTTTACTCAATGCGAAGACAAGGATGAAGATCTTTGTGATGATCCACTTCCACTTAATGAATAGTAAATGTATTTTCTCTTCCTTAGGATTTTTAATAACATTTTCTTTTCTCTAGTTTACTTTATTGTAAGAATACAGTACATAATACACATAACATACAAAATATGTGTTAATCAACTGTTTATGTTATCAGTGAGGCTTCCAGTCAACAGTAGGCTATTAGTAGTTAAGTTTTGGGGGAGGCAAAAGTTACACATGAATTTTGACTGCAAGTGGGGGTCGGTGCTCTAACCCTCATGTTGTTCAGGGATCAGCCATATACTCATTTTAAAACCATAAAACTAAAGCTTTATTAAGCTCTTACTATGTATAAGCACTTCACAAGCATTATCTCATTTTATCTTCACAACGATCCTTCAAGTAGGTATTACTGTCTCCAGTTTACATGCAAGTATTAGCTGTACTGACCCTTCCTTTTGAGATTTATATGAGCTTGATGTGAACCCCCATTTTATGAAAAACAAATGTTAGCTACAACTTTCTTAAGGGCTTACTTTGTCATGGTTTCCTCTACCTCTTAGCTCCTGCTTTACTGAATTTGTTTAGCTTATTAACTGTCTAATCACTCCATGTTTTCCCTTTTCTTTCAATTCTAGTCTAAACATTAGGCTTATTCCCTTTTCTTAATACACACACACACACACACACACACACACACACACACCCCCAAACAAGACATTTACATTTACAGCAAACTTGACCAAAGGTTTGGAAAGACAGCATGGGTTCACAACAGTAACACAAGTAACTGAAAACTAATATTAGCTCTCCCTGTTCCTAAGTCCTTTTGCCACCCCAACATTCCATGTAGCCCCCAAACTTTCTTACTGGCTCTTCTTTCCCTTTCTTCCCTTACTCCTTCTCACTCAGGGCCAACAATAAATGAATAATTTCTCCCATATTCTTATAAAAAATGACTTGGTCCTTCTTGAGGTCTGCATTTCCTCTCCAGACCCTTCTCTGAAGACTTGGTTTTGATGGCCAAATTACCTATTGAGATATTTTTTCAAACAAGGACAGTTCTGTCTCTAACAGGAATTCTGGTGCCAGCACACAAGAAATACGGATGAGGGAACCAAGGCTTGGAGGTGTCTAGAAACTAACCCCATAAGTGACAAAGTCAAGGTTTGTTCTTGAGAGCTGCTTGTTCAATACAGAAGCCACCAGCCTCATGTGGCCACTCAAATTTAAATTGTACTTAATTAAAATTGAATAAAATTAAAATTTCAGTTATTCATTCTCATTACCTCATTTCAAGTGCTCGAGTGCTCATGTGTCTAGTGACCATTGTTCTGGACAGTGCAGATGTAGAGCAGTTCTACCAACCTGGAAAGTTCTATTGGACAGTGATGCTTCCACAGTAGCCGTGTGGTTCCCAGACACTGCTATCTCTTGTCCATGTGCCACTGCTGGAAATGGTGACATATCCCTCTCCTTCTTTTTATGTTGGACTGCCATCTGCTGTGCCATTTCTAAATGAGAAGAAACACGCTGTCCAATTACAAGTATGGAGTCTATGAACAAGTCAGCCGATATTCTCTGCCATCTGTGTGAGGGCCGCCTCTCATGCCGCACAGTGTCCTGCCTTTAGATGAAGAAGTCCTCAGGCCATACTCTGCCAAGGTTTCTACCTGCCCTGGAGGCCCGTCGAGACTGCTTATCTTCTAGAAACAAAAGCCTCATTTCATAATCAAGGCACAGACCAATTTATGTACCTGAAGCAGCAGCAGATCTTTTAAAGAGTGGTGGTATTTCCTGTTCACCCACCACACTCCCCAATCCTGGCTAACCTTTCAATGATAAAGTCCAACTGTCACAGAGAATAAGTGCTGTTAATGGTGTTGCCTTGGTGATGATGCCCCAGTCCACTCCCTCGGTAACAGTTCTCACTGAATCCTTTCTTCTGATCTTTGAATTCTACTGAATTATCTGATTCAGTTATTCAAACTGCCACCATTTCTTCATTTTAAGTTTTGATAGTAAGAGAGATGATTCATCAGGATTGAATGCCTTTAAGCCAGTGGTCTCAGCGTGACTGTACATTGCTGTCCCCGGATGCTTAGGCACACTGACATGGGAATGTATAGGGATGGGATCCAGGCAACAGCATTTTTAACACTTGCCAGATGATTCTGATGTGCAGCAGTGGGACAGGCACCACTGACTTAAGTGGAATGACTGTACTATAGAGATTCTCAAACCTCTGTAAGCAGTGACTAAGAAAGCTTTGCAAAAATACAGACTCCCAGGCTCCTCACCCACCAACTGAGTCACAGTCTTAGGACTTGGGATCGAGCTATTTGCATTTTTCTAAAGATCCACAAGAGATTCTAAAGGGAAGACAGATTTGTAAACATGTGCCTAGGTGCAGTTGCAGCCCTGCAGACATAAGGGCAAAACTGCGAGGTGAGAGAATTCTGCCTCTCTCTCTCTCTCCTGCACCTCCTCTCCAGCATGGTGCAAAAGCCCGCAGAGCCCTTTCCCACCTCCAGGTTTGGGTTTCATCTCTGCTTTCTAAAAAGGGAAACAAAAATAAAGCTAGAGTCTAGAAAATCTTCAGTTTGAAAGTTCCTAAGCAACAGATCCTTTTCTGTTTATAACTTTTCTGCTTCAAGATCAGCCTTTCTCTCTAGCACCCTGCCCATTTTGTAATTCAGTTCATCATGCCATAATCTTGCCTTATATGCAGTAGGTGCTCAATAAATATTTGAATGTGAATTATAAATGTTTAGAAGTAGTCCTGTATTCATAATTTGACATTCAATGATTTTTTTAAAGGGCTAGATTTTTTTCCAGGAAAAAAAAAAAAAAAAAAAAAAAGTCCCTTTTGTGTCGATCAAATTAGTTTAGGAGGACATCTCTGCATACAAAAGAGATAAAGCAAAATTTAGGGAAAGTATTGAAATTAGCAGAAGATGGACCCTACAAGCTGTCTAATTAATGCCTTGGGAATTAACATCAGTCTTATTTTAAATCAATTTTCTGAAGTAAGTGGAAGAGCCCACTGAAACTTTCTTCCATGTATTTGTATGAATTTTGCTCTTAAATACATCTAAACTAACTAGAAGACCAAAGGAAATAGAAGGTGTTACTTTTCTCTAAGGGGATTTCCTTGGAGAAACCCCAGCTGTTTCAGAGCTCATGTGGCATTTATTCAAACTGTCCATAGGTGGAAGGTGGGAAGAGGGTGAGGATCAAAAAACTACCTATCAGGTACTATGCTGATTACCTGGGTGACTAAATAATCTGTACACCAAGCCCCCATGACACGTAGCTTACCTACATAACAAACCTGCACATATACCCCTGAACCTAAAAGTTAAAATAAATAAATTAATAAATAATAAAACAAAACAAAAAAAAAGAAAATGGCAATGATTTTCTCATTCCCTGGAGGGGATTTTTCTTTTATTTTTATTTATATATATTTTTTGAAGCAGGGTCTCGCTCCCTTTGTTGAGCAGGCTGGTCTCAAACCCAGAAAGAGATTTTTCTTTCCTTCCTTTTGCTTATATTATCTGGCTTTCATACAATAAAAATCCATGTTTAGGTAATAATAAATGTAAGTGTACCATCTTAATAGTGAATATTGGCATACACCTAAGTTTAGTTTTATTCAAGTAGAGGCAGGGGAAGCTATTCATCTCCACTCAAAGATGTGTTAGGTAGCCAAACTAGTGTTCACTGCCTGTTTGAAATTCTCTTTTGGGGAGCTTTCTCCCAGTTTAATCCTTTAATGTTAATTATTAATCCGTTTTAGAACAGTTTCTCCATTACACAAAATTTTCCAGTTGCACATTCCTTTATGCATTCTTCCTGGACAAAGAAAGACTTCAAAATAGATCTTGAATGTAGCTTTTAAAAAAAATCCATTTATCTAATTTTTGCTTTTGTTGCCTGTGCTTTTGAGGTCTTAACTAAAAATCCTTGCCCAGCTTATTGTCATAAAATGTTTCCCTATGTTTTCTTCTAGTCGTTTCATAGTTTCTGGTTTTACATGTAAGTCTTTAATTCATTTTGAGTTGATTTTTGTGTATGGTAAAAGAGTTAGGGGTCTAGTCTCATCCTTCTGCATGTGGATATCCAGCTTTTCTAGTACCATCTTTTGAAGAGACTATTCTTTCCCCAGTGTGTGTTCTTGGCACCATTATCAAAAATTAGTTTGGTCATAAGTGTATGGATTTATTTCTGGACTTTCTATTGTGTTCCATTTGTCCGTGTGTTTATTTGTATGCCAGTACCATGCTGTTTTGGTTACCACAGCTTTGTAATATATTTTGAAGTCAGGCAGTGTGATGCCTCCAGCTTTGTTCTTTTTGCTTAAGATTGCTTTGGCTATTTGGGGTCTTTGTGGTTCCCCCATGAATTTTAGGATCATTTTGTTCTATTTCTGTGAAAAAGATCATTGGTATTTTGATAGGGACTACCTTAAACCTGTAGACTGCTTTGGGTGGTATGACCCTTTTAACAATATCAATTCTTCCAATCCATAAACATGAGCTATCTTTTCATTTATTTGTGTCATCTTCAATTTGTTTCAGTGTTTTATAGTTTTGATGTAGAAATCTCTCACCTCCTTAGTTAAGTTTATTCCTATGTACCTTTTTATAACTATGGCAAATATAATTGTTTTCTTTATTTCTTTTTCAAATAGTTTACTATCAGCATATAGAAATGCTACTGATTTTTGTATGTTTGTCAAACTAAGAAGCTTTTCCACAGCAACAGAAACAAGAGTGAAGAGACAACCTATAGAATGGGAGGAAATATTTGCAAACTATACATCTCACAAGGGGCTAATATCCAGAATATATAAGGAACTTAATAACAGCAAACAAAAACATAATCTGATTTTAAAATGGGCAAAAGACCTTAACAGACATTTCTCAAAAGAAAACATACAAATGACCAACATGTATATGAAAAAATGCTCAGCATCACTAATCATCAGGGAAATGCAAATGAAAACCACAATGAAACATGACCTCATTCTAATTAGAATGACTATTTCCAAAAAGATGAAAGAAAACCACTCTTGGCAAGGATATGGAAAAAAGGGAACCCTTACACAGCGCTGGTGGGAATGTAAATTAGTAGAATCATTATGGAAAACAGTATGGTGGCTCCTCAAAAAGTTAGAAAGAGAACTACTGTATAATCCAGCAATCCCACTACTGGATATATATCCAAAGGAAGTGAAATCAGTACATCAAAGAGATATCTGCACTCCCATGTTTATTGCAGCACTATCCACAACAGCCAAGACTTGGAATCAACCTAAATGTCCAAAAACAGATGAATGGATAAAGAAAATGTGATATATCTACACAGCAGAATAGTATTCAGCCATTAAAAAGAATGATATTCTGTCATTTGAGACAAAATGGACAAACCTGGACGATATCATATTAATACATGAAATGAGCCAGACACAGAACGACAAATACCACATGATCTCACTATTATGTGGAATCTTAAAAAAAATTGATCTCATAGAAGTAGAGAGAAGAACAGTGTTTATATCAGAGACTGGGGAAGGAATGGGGAAGGGCAGGATAAGGAGAGGTTGGTCAATGTGTACAAAGTTACAATTAGGTAAAGGGATAAGTTCTGGTGTTGTATTACACAGTAGGGTGACTATGGTCAATGGCAAAGTATTGTACATTACAAATTAGAAGAGAGATTTTTTAACGTTCTCACCATAAAGAAATGATATATGCATGGGGTGATAGATATTCTAGCTACCCTGCTTTGAACATTATACAATCTGTACATGTATCAAAGCATCAAGTTGTACATCACAAATATGTACAATTATAATGTATCAATTCAAGAATAAAAAGTTTTAAAAATAAAATAATCCAAATATTTAAAAATCTACATGCAGAAAAATCTACTTATAGTGGTAAAAAAAATTAGAAACAACTTAAATGTCCCCACATAGAAGAAAGACCTAGCAAACTATGATATAGCCATTTGAAGAGACATTTTGAAGCCATACTAAAAACTATTGAATTGTATATTTTAAATGGGTGAACTGAATGGTATGTGAATTATACCTCAATAAAGTTGTTATAAAAACATGCGTAGTTTTGTGCACATTATGAGTAGAGGAAAGGATATGCATAGAGAAAAAGTCAAATTGTGTGATGATTATATAATTATAATGACAAATTAAAAATGAATCTGATGCATGGACAGCAATCAATGTAGGAATTTTCTGCCTAATTTTGTGAGCATTCCATATTATCTTCAGTAAAGATTCATTTATTAGTTTCAAGCCAGATTTAGAACACCTGGGGATGAGGACTGTGAATAGGAGGTGACTCTCCCTAAAAGCCAAATGTAGTATAATAGATCAGAAAGGTGACCAGCAAGCACACAGTAGGTTTGCACTAACTATTAGCTGAGCTTTATTTCTCACATTACATCCTGAGCCCCCTTCTCTCTTCTCCCTATAGTCTCCCTTGAAATCTCATTCTTTCCCATAACTTTGACACCTTCTGTAGTAATAAGTCCCAGATTTCTATTTCCAACACAGAGCATTTTTTCCTGAATTTCAAACTCCTGTTGCTATCTGCTTCTTGTTAATAATAAATATAAAGTTTACTAATAAACCGTGTTCATCAGAAAACCAAACACCACATGTTCTCACTTATAAGTGGGAGCTGAACAATGAGGACACATGGACACAGGGAGGAGAGCAACACACACTGGGGCCTGTCAGGGGATGGGGTGGAGAGCATTAGGGAAAAGAGCTAATGCATGCTGGACTTAATATCTAGGTGATGGGTTGATAGGTACAGCAAACCACCATGGCACATGTTTACCTATGTAACAAATCTGCACATTATGCACATGTACCCCAGAACTTTAAAAAATAATAATAAAATAATAAATAAACTGTGCTCATTGCTGTTAGGCACTTTCCCTTAGAATCTGTACTTACAAGAATCTCTTTGACTTTTATTTGGTTGAATACAAGCTTATTTATTTGAATACTCCAACCCAATACAATTTTCAAGCTAGTGGTGAGCTGGGGGAGGAAAGTGAAAAGTGGGAGAAGGAATTTAACAGTGTGCTGAGAAACTATCTCCTCTGAATTCCCACTTAAAATCGAAAGCAGTTACATGTTCAAAAACAGCTCCAGCCTCCAACCCCTTTTTCTTTTCTCCCACTGAATCATGGAATATTAACTCTGAGATTATCAAGAGAAATATCAAACAAATTATCTCAGGGATACTGACAAAAGGCCATAAATGCCCCAGAACAGAAAGACACATATTTTGGTAATAATTTGCACTGTATTAATGCTCCAAATACATTATCCCATTTAAACCTCCCATCAGCTCCAAAGTGGGTGCTAATAATATCTGCATTTTCACATGGGATTCAAGCAACAGTACATTGAGTAAATTGCTCAAGATTACACAGTTAGGAAGCAGAGAAATAAGACTTTGAAATAAGTCAGACTCCAGAGACTCACTCTGTAGATCAGGGTTCCTTTACCTCAGCACCAGTGACATTTGGGGCCAGATAATTCTTTGCTATGGCTCTGTCCTGTGCATTGTAGGATGTTGAGCAGCATCCCTGGTCTCTACCCACTAGATGTCAAAAACAACTCCCCAGCAGTAGCAATCAGAAACATCTCCAACATTGACAAATGTCTCCTGGTGGGAAAAAATTGCCTCCAGTTGAGAAATACTGCTATAGATGGGGCAGGGGGGAACTTGCTTAGAGATCGAATACATTGCCAATCTATGACAACCAGTAAATAGCCCAATCTGCATTCAAGCTGAGAATGACATGACTCCATATGCTATTATGCTATATTGATCAATTTGGCAAAAATAAAACAAAATGAAACAAGAGCAATGAAAAAGAGATAGGAATAAAATAAAACAAATAAGACTATTATTTTGGAATGATTTGCTTCTATTTAAAGAAAAAGAAGCAGAAACAGTCCCTAAAGACTGTTTAAGAAAAAGACTGTTAATGATTGTTAAAGAAAGAGTCCCTGAAGTACTTAAACTTAACTAAGAGTAAGCAGAGATGTTCTATAAAGCAGTATTTCTCAAAGTTGGCTACATATTAGAATTATCTAGTGAGCTTTAAAAAAACTGGTATCTGGGCCTCATCCCCAAGAGATTCTAGTTTAATTGGTCTGGGATGTAGCCTGGGTCTGAGATTTTTAAAAGCTGTTCAGGTGTTTCCAATATGAATTCAAAGCTAAGAACCACTGCTGTAAAGGATTCAACTAGTATTTAATTTCTATGGGTCTTATCAATTATGCATATTAAATTGATTACATACATTTAGTTTAATAGGAAACCAACGGATACCTAATAAATTGAGAGCATACATTACCCTCAACATTCACTGAGCTACTGATCATCAAATTTGTAGATGTTTATAGGATCCTATAGCCAGAAGAGAAAATATTCTCTAGTTCCTTACCTTTGGACCATCTTGTCCGCCATCATCATTTCCAACAAAAAATTAGCCAAAAATTAAAAAGGATTGTTCACAATGCTTTCAAAGTGTGATGGAATAATTTTTTTTCAGTTATCGGGTAAAATGTGATTTTGGAATGGTTTCAAGGCTCTAAACACTTTATTTTGGCTTATTCCAATATGTGTGATTAAGTAATTTTTCTAAACATTAATCTTGTACCTACCACCATGAATAATTCAGAATTCAATAGATACACTGGTTTCTAATATGTAATATGTTCAAATCACGATAAGACACTTTAGGTTTTCATTACTACAGCCGTCAAACTATGGAAGTGATAACATTTGTTCAAGTGGCTTTCTACAACAATGACCAGCAAATCTAGCCTAATGTAGACAATGCTGTTATTCACTCCAAATATATTCCCTTTCCTTCCATAAACAGTCTATACCTGCACATGGCAAGCAATAAAACAGTATGAACATTCAGATCATTGATCCAGTGTTGATCATTTCTAATCACACTGTACAATAATCTGTCCAGTGATTAGCATTGATTCTTATAAAATGGTCACTTCTCAAACACTAATCTAAGTTGACAGGCTCAGAACACAACACTCCAAAATACAGTAGCTTGGCAATTGAGAAAATGGCAGAAGCAGGAAGGTCTCTCTCACCTTCTCCCACCCCTATTCTCCCCTGAAACAGGCCATAGAATCTAGGAAGGCCAGTCTCTGACCCTCTCCTTCCTTTCTCCCCTGAAGACCCTCATGTGACAGGTGTCCTGCCCTATACCTAGAGGAAAGAAATAGATATATATATATATAAAACTATTGATTGCTTGACTCTGCTTTCAGTTTCCGTTGATTTGTTGGTGTTAACTGGATTTATGACTACTATGCTTTGTTTCTGTGAGTCAGTACTCTATTTTCCCTGAAGCAACAAGTCTGTTGTACATAGGCCATCTCCTTGAGACCTCAACGCATCCAGAAAACAGCCAAGAGTTGAGAAGTAAGCAAAATACCTCTGAACAACCAAAACAGGTATCACCATGTCTCCACTGTCCAGACACTTACATAAGATGGAACGCCCTTTGGAGCTCTCTGCACATAATTCTAGTCAATTCATTTGTGTGATTTTCCTAACAAGGGATGTTAGAAGCAGTAAATTTGTTGGGAGGTTAGGAAGGATAGATAGGTTGCCGAAGGCTGGAACACTGACAATCATGAAAATGACACCCGATAGACTAAAAGCGAGAAAAAGAACAAACAAGAAAAAAAGAAAACATGTAAAAATAGGAACCAAGGAATCAAAACTCAAAAGAGGTTTGATCATGCCATGTAGAGGCAAATAACCCTATATTTGTATTGCTCATTGCATTCTAGTGTGGGAGAGAAATTGACATTTATCATGGTAAGCCTGAGATATAAAGACAAGAATAAAATGTGCTCAGGAAATTGTTGGAGAAGGCAGGAAAGTACACAATAGATTTTAGAAAGATTTCTAGCCAAAATGGTTTTGTTGTTGTTTTTGTGTTTCGAGGAGTAAACATCAGTTAATGGGGGAAAGAAGATTCATAAGTCATTTAAATGGGCCACTTCTTTCCTAACCTACTGGACAAATTGGGCATTACTGTATTTCAAACAAAGCATGAAAAATCTCTTTAGAAGTGTGTCATTCTACAAATATCACTATAACTGCAATAATGTGATTTAGGAAGGAAAGAGAGAGACATACACACAAAGACTACTACTAACTCCTGGACATGTTAGAAGTTATTACCATTCCATCTTTCCTGCCATTGTTCCCCAACCACATATATCCTCAACTTTTACATAGCTATTAACATAATATATGATTTATTTTGCTTTGGTATGACATCATTCATCACATACTTTCCATGTACCTACATAATATTCATAATTTTCATTTTGATAGCTGCCTAATAGTCCATGTTCCTAAATTGCTTCTGATTTTGCCAATTATCCATAAACAATACTGCAATAAACACCTTCACATATACAGCTATTCTGTCCTTGTGTAGTTTTGGATTACTATCAAAGAAAAAATTTACCAAAATGAAATTAGAAATACATCTAAATTAAGAAATATATTTGAACAGTGACCTGCTTTACGAGGTTGTGGTGAAAATGAGGTTGTAATACCAATCAAAGCCCTCCTCCCCAGATTAGCAGAAATTTAACTCCTCACTTGACTCTCCCCACTTCCCTGAATTGCCCAAGAACCCAGAGATTCATTCAGTCAAACTCTTCACAGAGGGAAAACTAGAGAATCTGACCACCGTCCAGTGGACACTTGATGACGCCTGCTGTTGCTTCAGTTACTCCTGTACTACGGCACATGCATCTAATGAGTGGATGTCCATGGCTCTTAAACCATGAATTCACATCACCCACCTGTGAAGAGGGCCCCGTGGGCATCATTGTTCCTCTACTAACAGATGAAGATAGACAGGCTCTGAGAAGTAGTGACACAACCAGGAAGGGACAAAGACAGACCTTCCATTTCTCGGACAGGGGTTCATCCATTTCACCGTGCAAGTTCATAGTGTACAAGATCCATGCCAAGAAAAATCTGACGGTATGTAGGGACAGGACCTGATTTTTTTCTTAATGTAGAAGGGTGATTCTGCACAGTATACGTAGTTGTGCTTCCATGTCAATGACCCATAAAACATCTTGTGAGGACAGAAAACATAACATATATAAAATTATGCTCTAAAAAAGCCTTACACATTGTTGGCCTCAAATGATTTTAGCCAGTTGAAATTAAAATTATTTAGAGATTAATTTTAACCTAATTTGGATTTTGTTGAAGATGTAGTAACTTTAAAAACAATGTGAAAGAATGGAGCTGGAAATGCAGTAGTGAAATACCATCTACAAACAATACACTATTGAATTTTAGATGTATAGAGTCATTTACATGTGAATGACGTGTCACTACAGCGTATGACAGAGATTAATTCACTCCCTTTTAACTTTAAAAGCATTTATCCAATACTTTGTGCAATTGTGCCCTCTGCTGGATGAACATGGGTATTATTTTACAGGGCTATACATAGGAAACAATGCTTTATAATCATGTTTTCAAAGTAAAACTTTTCAGTACTTGAATTCTGTGTATATTTCAGCAATTGGTTGGTTCTATCCCACACAAACTTCCTAGTCTTCTTTTTAAATTACTGATAAAGAATCTCATTTTCAGAAATTCAAAACACTGTTAAAGATTAGCCCAGAACTGTTCAGTGCTATCAGCTGAGTAAATTGTTACTTCTCAAAAAAGAACTCATAATTAAATATAAATATGGATAAATCTCTTGAAAGTTTCTCATATCTCAACAAAATGCATAATGAAACCATTTATTATCATATTTAAGTTTCTCATATCTCAACAAAATGCATAATGAAACCATTTATTATCGTATTTAAGTTTACAAATATCCACCCAATTATTGTCTCATTTTGTTTCATTATTTAACAATATTTACTCCATGTAGCATACTGGATTTCAATGATTCACAATGAAATAATATGTGGTCTCAATTCTCAATAATTTTATTATTAAATGGAAAATGGTGAGAAGTAAATGAACAACTGCAGCGTAGCACATGCCATTGTAGGTGGCAAGCCACCAAGGTGCTAAGGCAAGAGACCGAGGGCACAAGCTGTTCCAGTATAATAAAATATATAAAATAAGAATATCTATACCAGATATAGATAATAGACATGATTATATACGAATATCATTAATCATTAGTTTGTAGCAATTACTCTTTATTCCAATATAATAATAATCCTCGCTCTACAATCATAACCTAGGAAAAACCAGGCAAAACAGAGATAGGAGCTGAGGGGACATAGTGAGAAGTGACCAGAAGGCAAGAGTGCAAGCCTTCTGTTATGCCTGGACAGGGCCACCAGAGGGCTCCTTGGTCTAGCGGTAACACCAACATCTGGGAAAACGCCGGTTACCAAGCAGACCGTGGTCTAGCAGTAGCGTCAGTGCCAAGGAAAAGCACCCACTACTTAGCAGACCGGGAAAAAAGGTCTGCTAAAACTCCCCCTTTCCCCGGGGGAGTTTAGAGAAGACTCTACTCCTCCACCTCTTGTGGAGGGCCTGACATTAGTCAGGCCCGCCTGCAGTTATCCGGAGGCCTAACCGTCTCCCTGTGATGCTGTGCTTCAGTGGTCACACTCCTAGTCTGCTTTCATGTTCCATCCTGTACACTTGGCTCTGCCTTCTAGACAGTAGTAGCAAAATTAGTGAAAGTACTAAAAATCTCTGATATGAAGAAATAACAGTGTAGGCTGTGTGCTCTCTCTCTCTCTCTGTCTCTCCGCCTCGGCTGCCAAACAGGAAAGGGCCCCCTGTCCAGTGGACATGTGACTCACGTGACCTTGTCAATCACTGGAGATGACTCACATTCCTTACCCTGCCCCTTTGTCTTGTATCCAGTAAATATCAGTGCAGCCTGGCATTCGGGGCCACTACTGCTCTTTGCGTCTTGGTGATAGTGGTCTCCCGGGCCCAGCTGTCTTTTCTTTTATCTCTTTGTCTTGTGTCTTTATTTCTACAGTCTCTCGTCTCCACACACGGGGAAAAAAACCCACCAACTCTGTGGGGCTGGACCCTACATGCCGTGAACACTGGGATGTTCCAGATTCCCCTTCAATGAGGAACTTGTTGCTCCAGTCACAGAGAGCCTCCTTACACAATGTCACACCCCTTTTCAGGAGCCCACATCCAATGACTGATCCATGCTGAAGAAAAAGTGCTCACCATAGCAGCCCAACTTTCTACAACTCAGAAGGGCCATTCTAGCTCCCTAAATCCCCTAGGGTTTACCACAGTTGTTAGGCACACATCCAAGCTCAGCCCCTCTCTCTACCCCAGTGGTTTTCAACTGAGGGCAATTTGCTATCCCCTCCTTCCCCACCACCAGCATATTTTGAGAAATGTCTATTCAAATCTTTTACCCATTTTAAAAATCAGATTATTAGAGGCTTTTTTTTTTCTTTAGAGTTGTTTGGGCCCTTTATATATTCTGGTGATTAATCCCTTGCCAGAGGGGAAAATATTTGTTTGCAAATATTTTCTCCCATTCTGTGGACTGTTTCTTCACGTTGTTGATTGTTTCCTTTGCTGTGCAGAAGCTTTTTAACTTGATATGATCCCACTTGTCCATTTTTGCTTTGGTTGCTTGTGTTTGTGGGGTATTACTCAAGAAATATTTGTCCTGGAGAGTTTCCCCAATGTTTTCTTGTAGTAGTTTCATAGTGTGAGGTCTTAGATTTAATTATTTAATTCATTTTGGTTTGATTTTTGTATATAGTGAGATAGGGGTCTAGTTTCATTCTTCTGCATATGGGCATCCAGTTCTCCCAGCACCATTTACTGAAAAGATTATCTTTTCCCCAGTGTATGTTCTTCCTACCTTTGTCAAAAATGAGTTCACTGCAGGTATGCAGATTTTTTTCTGGGTTCTCAGTTCTGTTCATTGGTCTATGTGTCTGTTTTTATGCCAATACCAAGCTGTTTTGGTTACTACAGCTCTGTAGTGTAATTTGAAGTCAGGTAATGTGATTCCTCTAGTGTTTTTTTTTTTTTTTTATGATAACTTTGGATATTCTGGGTGTTTTGTGGTTCCATATAGATTTTAGGATTTTTTTTCTATTTCTGTGAAGAATGTCATTGGTATTTTGAAAGGGATTGCATTGAATCTGTAGATCACTTTGAGTAGTATGAACATCTTAATGATGTTGATTCTTCAAATTCATGAACATGGACTATCTTTCCATTTTTTAGTGTCCTTTTCAATTTCTTTCATCAGTGTTTTATAGTTTTCATTAAAGAGACGTTTCACTTTTTTGGTTAATTCCTATGCATTTAATTTTATTTGTGGCTATTGTAAATTAGACCACTTTATTTCTTTTTCAGTTTGTTCACTGGTAGCATATAGAAATGCTACTGATTTTCATATATTGATTTTGTATCCTGCAGCTTTACTGAATTTATCAGTTCTAATGTTTTGGTAGAGTCTTTTGAGGTTTTTTTGGCATGAAAGGATGGTGAATTTTATCAAATGTTTGTTCAGCATCAATCTAAATAATCATACGGGTTTTGTCCTTCATTCTAATATGATGTATCACATTGACTGATTTGTGTATGTTGAACCATCCTTGCATCCCAGAGATAAAACCCAGTTGATCATGATGAATGATCTTTCTAGTGTATTGATGAATTCAGTTTGCTAATATTTTGTTGAGGATTTTTGCATCAATATCCATCAGGGATATTGGCCTGTAGCTTTTGTATTCTTTTTGTTGTTGCTGTTAAATGTGTCTTTGCCTGGTTTTGGTATCAGGGTAATATTGGCCTTATGGAATGAGTTTGGAAGCACTGCCTCTTCCTCTATTTTCATTTGTTTCAAGACATTTTTCAACTTCTGTCTTAATTTCTTCATTGACCCACTGGTCATTCAGGAGCATATTGTTTAATTTCCATGTATTTGAATAGTTTCCAAAATTCCTCATCGATTTCTAGTTTTATTCCATTATGGTCAGAGAAGATACTTGATATCATTGTAATTTTTTTGAATGTTTTAAGACTTGTTTTATGACCCCCCCATATGGTCTCTCCTTGAGAATAATCCATATGTTGAGAAAAAAAAAAATGTGTCTTCTGCAGCTATCAGATAAAATATTCTCTAAATAGCTATTAGATATTTGGTCTATAGTGCATATTAAGTTTGATATTTCCTTGTTGATTTTCTACCTGGAAGATCTGTCAAATGCTGAAAAGTAGGGTGTTGAAATCTTCTGCTATTATTGTAATGGAGCCTATCTCTTTCTTTAGCTCCTATAATATTTGCTTTATATATCTGAGTGCTCCAGTATTGAATGCATATATATATATATATATATATATATATATATATATATATATATAATTGTTATATCCTAAAGAATGGTTATTTTAAAGTAATGGCATTGCAAGTCATTCTTGTTGTTTTCCTTTGAACTTAAGTGCCTCAGTTGTCCAAGATTTGCGTTTTTATTATTATATTTTTCTTTTTTGCATTAAGCACATGTTACCTTTGCAGTGTGGGGAGAGAAAATCTTGTAATTTTAAAGAAAAAGGGCATGGACTATAGTATTAAATACTGCAGAGAGGCCCAAGTATAGTAGATGGAAAAAGTCAGCAGTGATGCCAGTGAGACAGTTGTACCGGAATGGACATGCTCGAAGAGAACCAGCTGTGGGGTGAGTGGAAAGTAGGTGAGGAAATAAAGGTATCTCACTTTTTACAGAAGTATAACCAAAAAGAGAGGTGGAAAAATAGAAAGCTGAGGAGAGGGGAGTGAAAAATCAGCCCAAATGATTTTAAAGATCAGAGAACCTGAGCCAGTTTGATGCTGATGGGGAAGAAGCCAGGAAAGAGAAAGGCAATGATATGAGAGGTGTACAATTGAGGGTATGAGGTGCCTGTGAGGACATGGAATTGGATCCAGATAACAACGTGACTGGGTTGGCTTAAGCAGAAGCAAAGGCACTCATTGTGTCTCTTTAAACCAAGAGGCACGGTGAGTGCAGATGGCAATACATTTCAAGGTGATGAAATCTGTGCCTGGTCATCTCAATTGTGTCAATAGGAAGTGGTCATCTGCTGAAAGGAAGGGTCTGGGGCTGGTGAGGAAGGGGCTTGAGAAGGTGAAATCAAAGAGAAACTATGGCAGAGGACCTGAGCCGGACCTGAAGCGAGGACCTGCTAGCGAGTGCTCCTGGGAAACTGTTCTTTCCTTTACCCAACTTCAAAGTAAGAATTCAGGACTACTGTTCGCAGGTGGTTTAGCACCACTTACTTGATCCAGGTAAGGGGACTGGTTCCCAAGCTGTTTCTTCACAACACTTAGGTGGCAGATGGGTCCCAGCTGGGGGACAGGGGAGGATCCAAAAAGCCCCATGAGATTAGCTATGGCTTCCCACGGCTGGCAGGATTTTCACACCTGACACCTGAACTTTGGGGCCCCAGTACCAGAGTTTGAGATTCGTCTGTGCTACTTCCTGTGTTAGGTAATAACCTCTATATATTTCCTTACCATAGGTCCTTTAAAGAAACTACATCCTCTAGCCATGCCTTTTGGCTTCTCTCCCTCAATCTCTACTTGGTTAAGATAAACAGGAGTGAAAATCTCCAAAGTGTAAACGAGAGGACATGTCGTGCTGCATCTGGTGCCGTTTTCTCCCAGCACTGCCTCCCCATCCTTTCCAGACACACCAGGATACACTGATAGGGGACTACTATGCCTTAACAGGCACTAGGATTTTAGATGCCTTGTTTGAAGGAGTGGTTCTCAACCAGAAGCCATACCCCACACCCTCACCCTAGGGACATTTGTCAATGGCTGGAAACATTTTTGGTTGTCATAAATGGGGGCAGGGAGAGACATCCAGTGGGCAGAGGCCAAGAATGCTTCTAAATATCCTACAATACACAGAATAGCCCCCACAATGAATTATGCAGCCCGAAATGCCAATAGTGCCGAAAGTGAGAGATCATGTTTAGAGTTCCTCATCTGACAGGATTCTTTAAAGTTTTGCTATAATCCATTTAAAATTTGAAGCATATGCCTAGAAAAATTAAAGAAAATGCCGAGGAATTGCCATTTGTAAATTTCCACCAGATGGCGCTAAACGACAAGTGAAAATCGAACCTCCTCTAGCCTCCATTTCAAAATTCGCTTTCTCTCCCTGGTCAACCCCCTGGAGTAACAATCCCCATTCTTTTCAAATAGGATTGTTCCTTAGGTGCTTAGTGTTCCCCACCACCAGTGTTTTTATGCAAGTGAGTTAAAGTGAGTAATGACTAAAATTCAGACTTAAAGATTCAGAAAAGAACAGGACTACCTCCTCAATCAGCTACAAAATTTCCATTCCCTGTAGCAACAAGGGTATGGGAGAATCAGCTAGTTTCTTTTCTTCTTTAGTCAACTTTTAGCTGGGCACTTGGCCATCTGAAAAAGACAATTCCAAGCTCCTTTACCTAGGAGGGCTAAGTAATGAAGTTCAGGCCATTAGTAGGAAGTGATCAGAAGTGCTGTGGGCCACCTCTGGGTAGTACTCTTAAAGCAGTGGTTCTCAACTGGGGGTGACTTTGCCCCCCCACGCCAGCCCAGGAGACATCTGGCAATGTCTGAGAACATTTTTGCCTGTCACAACTGGGAGACAGTACTGGCATCTTGTGAGTAGAGACCAGAAATGCTACTAAAACTCCTACAATGCACAGGACAACCCCCAAAACACAGAATTATCCAACCCCAAATGTGAATAGTGCCAAGGTGGAGAAACCCTTAGAGGTCAAGGGCATGCCTCTGGCTTTCCCTTTCCCACTGGCTGAAAGGTGCAGCGGTGCACCATCTTGGACCATGTAGGCCAAGGCAAGAAACCAGGGAGGGTGGAGCTATGAGACAGGTAGAGCTGCCATACTCTGGACTCCTTACACCCAGACTGCCATTTGATAGAAATGCACTTCTCAACAGTTTGAGCCACTCCTCTTCTGGGTCTCTGTGACAGCAGCCAACTAATATTCTATCTAATGCCATAGTATACCACATATATTGTATTTTCTCATTCATAGAACCAGGAATTGCTCTACCTGAACTATATCCACTCTAGGCCTGCATCCTTCTGCCTTTCCCAGGAACCCCCTGAGCTCTTTCTCCCTATCTTACCCCTCTCCATCTTTCTTTCCTTCCTCTCTAGATGCTGGCTTCTTCCTTCAGGTAGAGATTCCACCAGGCCCCAACTGACTTATCTCTCTCAATCCAAACCTGACTTTTCCCACAAGACATCACCCTCCTACCATCTCCTGCTTCTATCCATAGGTATCTCATTTCCTCCCACATCCATTTTCCGAGGAGGAGGAATCATCTTTTCTAAAATAATCCCCCTCTATATACATATACTTTCTGGTCCTTACCCTGCTATACTGTCTTCATATAACTCACCACAACATACAATTCTATTTATCTGCTGATTGTCTATGTTCTACACAAAAGATTTAATTTTATGAGCCCCAAAACTGTATTGTTTACTACTGTGTATCTGGTAAATAGAATACCACGGTACAACAGAAATACAAAGCATGCCACACATATAATTTTAAATGTTCTAGTAGCCACACTAATAAAGTAAAAATATAAAGATGAAATTTTAGTATTTAACCTCAATAGTCCTTCTCTAAGATGTTATCACTACAAAGAAATTGAGATATTTTACATTCTTTTTCTCATTCTTCTTCAAAATCTGTAGTGTAATTTATCTCAGTTCAGACTACTACAATTCAGGTTCTCACGGCCACATGTAAGGGTTACAACGGACAGTGCTAACACAGAATACTTGGCACATAATAGGCATCCAGTAAATATTTGTTCAAGTTAATATTCTTCTATACCATTTAATTCTTTTATACTATAGGAATAACATAGTAATGTCACGTCATTAATATCACCCAATTGACTTAGCCATTCTCTTGTTGGGCATTTAAGTCATTTCCAATTTTCACTTTTTAAAATAATTCTGTAATAAACACCTGGTTCGTACCTGTTTTTCCTTGGAATAAATTCCCAGAAACTATTAAATATGATTAATTGCCCCAGAAATGATATGTCACTTAAGACTTCTAATTGTCTATGCTTGGTTCTTATTAATGACTCTTGTGTTGTTAACAGGGCAGGTATTGCTGTGGTTATAATTACAAACATTAGTAAGTACTAATGTTTTGTCTGCTGCAATGCATCAGGCACTGCGCATTAGGTTATGCATATCTTATTGACGAGAAACACGAGGCTTGGGGAGGTTTTACCTAGCACTGGAATCGCACTCAAACTGAGATCTGGGTTAATCTATTTTCAAAGCCTGGGCGTTTTCCCCTGGGACAAATTAAAGAAAGAAACTAAAACTCTGTTTTAGTTAAGAAAGAAAACAGAAAGGAAGAAAGAGAAGGCTAAGTAAAGACAAGGGAAGGAAAACGAAGAAAGCTGAGGAAAGGACAAAAAGTTAAAGGCTTGAGACCCGGGCCATGCAGAAGCAACACACCCGCCGGTGGAGACAGCACCGTCCGACCCCCGGCGCGGGTGCCCGCGGCGGTCCCAGCGCCCTGCCGGGTGCAGCACCCTCCCCTCCAGCCCCGCCACCCGCCGCCATCCCACGCCTGCCGCCCAGGCGATCCACTCGGAGTAGCCGATCAGCAGGCAGCTTCCGGCCTCCAGCACAGCACCGCCTGCGGTGCGAACGTGGCGTCCGCGGCGCAGGGGGGACTTCCGGCGCGCCGCGCCACGTGTTCCGCACCGGAAGCGCGCTTCCAGTCGCCCCGGCAACAGCCGCCCCCCTCGTGTCCCCATTCCCCCTCTGTGTCTCCAAGGAAAACTAGGCCCCTGCTCGGCCAACGCCCAGGATCCGCAAGCTGCGCGCCCACGAGGTGACTTCGGGGACGGCTGGGTTTCCTTTGGGGAGTGAGGGAGGAGCTTAGAGGCCCCGGGCCCTGGCTTCTTCTGATGCGCAGAGAGCCGAGGTCTTGGACGTCACATTGCTATCATAATTATGTTAACCCCGCGACAAAAGGTGGGGCCAGAGGCCCATGAGATTCCTAAATCATCGCAGGTTAATTGTGAGAGGGGACCAGTCCCAGAGGCTCTCAGCTCTACAGTGCTTCCGAATCACTGGACGACTCTTTAACAATTCTGATCCCCGGGCCCCCATCCCAGACCAATTAAATCCGAGTCTCTAATAGTGGGGCCCTGGCCTCGGTGGTTTTTAAAGCTGCCCAGGTGATTCTGGCGTGCCGAGAACCACCGTGTTAAGGTCTGTAGGTGAATTTGGATTTTGCCCATCCAGCCCGGTATCTAAATCTGATTGCCCTGGACAGCCACATACTTGGAGTATGTCTAGGATATTGGCCTGTCTGCTCAAAAATTCGAGATTTCTTTCTTTTCTGTTGCACTTTAACCTCTGCAGGAGGTCAGAGCTTTTGGTGGGAGTTATCTTGAGACATCTGGCGCCTACAGTTTATGGGCTTTGTGTCTGTGCCCACTTATCAGTAATGAGCTGTAGTTGAACCAGTGGCCAATGAAGTGCATTTTATCTCTGAAATCTTGATGTTCCCTTAGTACAGATTAGATGGTTCTGAACAATTTTGTTTTTTTCAGGAATGATGTTTTTAAACTCGTTTGACAGTCTAGGCTGTGTATTCAGCTGTTTTTCATCTCAAATCAGAACAACATTACTTGAAAAATCTAGACTAAAGATTAGTAATGCAACACTTCTGGGATTATGTATGCTCACAGCTCCCATGAATTGTAGGATGAAAGCTACCTTTTAAAAATACTATTTTTGCTAGCATAATTTATCAGAATAACAGTCTCTGGAATTTCAGTGTGAACAGAAACCATATATTTTTAAAGACTGCTGGTTAGTAACTTTGAATAAGCATAACTGAAATCAAGTTCACAGGTGTATAAATCCCCTCTGTGTTCATTGCTGTGCTGGGGAAGTATACAAACTAAAGTTCCAGAGAGAAATGTTCATTCTGAAACTGTTCTATAGATGGTGATTAATCATTTTGGGGTTTTTTTAAAGGATAGGATGAGATGAGAATGATGGGGGAAAGTTTTGAACAATTAAGGCTAGAGTGTAAATTGGAGAGTTTGCAAAGTAGGTACAGAACTTTTTTTGAACAACTTCTCTACAAGAGGAAATTCAGCCACGGAACAGCTGGACAAGTGAAAAAAGAATGTAGCTGATCAAATATCAGATGAATTGAAAAGATCCTTGAAAACATAATGTACTTAAATATTTGCTTCCTGAAAAGATTTGGTGCTTTATAGTCAGTTTTTGAGTTACTAGGTCCTCAGTGATTTTGGGGAATAGATGTAGCAGGAGAGAACATTATCAAGAAACAACAGACAAGCTCAACAACAATTTCAACAGCATCTAAGAGCGTGAAATATTAGCTCTTATTTTTATGCTCGAAGGAAAATAGGAAACTTAAAAGGAGTAGATTGTAGAATCCATGCCTACAGGTAATTGAGTAAGTGCCCAAGTGAATGAGGCATAGTAAGTGCCTGTAAATTCAGAAAAGAGAGATTAATATGGAATTACCATGAATATGTTTATAGAAAAAAGTAAATTTGAAATAAGACTCCTGAAATGTACTAGCGATCTTAACTACTTTAAACTACCCATGGTTTTTGCTGTTGTGCTCTTAATTTGTAGTAACTGCCTATTTAACCCTATTCCCTTATGGTCACATTAGGTTTTGCTTATGAAGGACATGCTTGCTGTGAAACAAACTTATCTGTTTCTTCTTTTGAACTGTGTTATCATTATGTCATTCTCAGTCACCCCATTGCTTGTTGTGTTCCTGAGTCAGAGGGTAACTTTGTTCCTGGCCTCATATTTCACTTTTGATTCTGATATTAGTCACATGGAGATTCAGAGAACTTGCAAATAAATCCATTCACAAATTCATCACACTTGCTGACAAATTAAACAATGCCCTTCTGTGGGTGGAATGTCATTTGTATGAAAAAAAGAATTGTTAACTACATCCTTTCAGTCTTACTCCTTCCCCTTGCTATGCCTTCTTTGTGACAGTACTTATTACAACATCCAGAAGAGGGTAAATTGGGGTTGGGGATTCAGGGAATGAAAATAAAATGAAACTCAGTTTTTTGACTGCCTTGCCCATCAGTTTTAACTGTAGCTATTATAGACGGGGAGGTGCAGGCTTTCTGAACACAGTGGCATGTGCACTTGAATAGGCCTGTGTCCTGCCTGAGATGGAGCTTGGATGCCTGCAGGTGAAAGAAGTCCTTTTGGACTTGAGCCATCTTTGATGTCCAAATCACTAAGCAGGGACCATGCAAAGACACAGGAGGGAGCCCATGAGGGCATCAAGCCAGATGAGCTTGCCAGCCTCAGCAACCAGCCAGGGATGGGGGCAGGGCTGCCCAAGTAGGTGGGGCAGGAAGCCCGGCCCTCAACAAAACCCTATTATATTCTTTGTCTTAGTGAGGAAGTTCTTACTGTTGTATTAGTGGAAGACATCTTCTGTGATAGGGTTATTATTGCATGTACAGAGAGATTCTTAGAACCGCATATGACTCAATGTATCTCACTCAGATTTCTCACCATACCTTCACTTATTTTGCTGCAGTGTCCAGCAGATCTCCTTGAAACAGTGTGTACTGAAGATCTGACTAAATCCTCCAAATTACCTGGTTGGCTCAGAGAACCAAATTACTGGAGCTTTGTAGGAAAGGTTTGATTTTCAGGGCTTTAGCCAGAGTAACTTATTTAATGATTGACTTTTAATGCGTTTCTGTGCAAAGATCAAAGCAGGTGAATTTTCATGTATTTTTAGAATTCTAGTAGAAAAGGAAGATAGGAGTATCTAGTTCAAGTATACACTCTAGTTTTTAGGGGAATTTGTGTTTTTATTTTACTTTTTTGGTTGCTACAATGTGTCCTATATTCTATATTTATAAGAACATAAGTATGTAATTAAAAGAATATATTTGATGGTACTACCTGTCAACAAAGCCACTTATTTGTGAAATTTTTTGGTAACTTGATGGAAATAGTCACGTTTTATCCATTGAAAACTACAAAGTTCTTATCTATTGTTCTTTATGTATATTTATGCATTAAAAATACATCTTTCGGGGTAAGCAGATGTACTGAAGTGTAAATCCATTTTTTACAAGAGGCTATATGGAAAAATATATCATTCAAGACTCAGTCTCTGCCTTGCCTGTAGGCCTCGTCAATGTTTAGTGAATGACCTCAACCCTGTTTTTTTCCTTCCTTCTTTGGTGATTGAGGACAGACAATGAATGGTCTCTGTACTTGCCTGGGCTCAGCTGGGTGGTGGCCATTATGCCATTGTGCTCACTGGAGAGGGCTGCCGGGTTTGTAGAGCTGCAGATCCCAGCCTTCCCTGACATTGCCAATCTCTTTTCTTTCAGCTCCACCAGCCCATTCGGAGAAAAGTTACTGTTCAGTTCCTGAAGGCTTGTGCCATAAAAGAGTGGGAGACGTGGCCGGGCGCGGTGGCTCAAGCCTGTAATCCCAGCACTTTGGGAGGCCGAGACGGGCGGATCACGAGGTCAGGAGATCGAGACCATCCTGGCTAACACGGTGAAACCCCGTCTCTACTAAAAATACAAAAAAAAAAATAGCCGGGTGAGGTGGCGGGCGCCTGTAGTCCCAGCTACTCGAGAGGCTGAGGCAGGAGAATGGCATAAACCTGGGAGACAGAGCTTGCAGTGAGCTGAGATCCGGCCACTGTACTCCAGCCTGGGTGACAGAGCGAGACTCCGTCTCAAAAAAAAAAAAGAGTGGGAGACGTTCCCAGGGAGGTGAGGAATGAAAGATCGAATTAAAGACCATTAAAGACCGAAGGACATCTAAATCTGCAGCAACCATCAACTCTCTTTTCTTTGAGAGGTAGTAGTCTCTGAAGGTGTTGCTATAATGTCTATAATTATTTAAATGTTGGCTTTTCAGAAACTCAGGCATTCTTCTAGCTCCTTAAGTTCTCCATGTGTGAAGAAAATAACCAGCTTAAAAAAGCTAATCGGACCCATCTTTAGAAGAGGACCTCTTCTTCCCTTGGGAGCTAACTGATATTAACTGACTAACTGATTGCTTAGCAGAAAAGAATATATATTCCTTCCAGGGAATAGAGATTCAGAACTCTGTCTTGTTTGCTTTCTAAGCCCTGCCAATTGATATGGTTTTGCAGAATTTTTATTGTTGTTTTTAGTTAAGTCTTTAAATGTTTATATGGATATTTAAGAAAAGATCCAATTTCCTTATTTAGTCATGGAGAGTGTTTTTTTGCCCCACGTATTAGCAACCGGTCAACATGATTGCTATTGGTCATAGTCAGTTTTCTTGCCTCCACTAGTCTTTCTCCAAACCTAATCATTTATGAAACATGTGAGAATCATGAAGTTCCTCTACTGGTTCCCAAGTGGAAAGTGAGGAACAATTAGGATGCTCAGTATATTCAGAGAGTATCTATACAACTTCAAAATGTGTTAACATAAAACAGGGGTGGGCAAAATAAAAGCCCACAGCCTGTTTTTTGTACTTCAAGAAAGCTAAGAATTGCTTTTACATTTTTAAAGAGTTGTTTGGTGTGTTTTTTTGGTGTTTTTTTTTTCTTTTAAAGGCAAAGAATATGAAGACTATGTGACAAAGACTGTATGTGGCCCACAAGCCTAAAATATTTATCTCGCCCTTTACTGAAAAAAATTGCTAGCATAAAGTAATAGTACTGGAAAGACCTAGCTAAAAATAATTATAAAGCTCTATGCAAGTTGCTGTTCCTTTAGACATGTTTTTCTATGCCTTATTTGACTTTTGAGAGACTAATGTGTAATTCTTCAAGTCAATTATTCAAATTGGTTAATTTGAATACAGGATTTTAGGAATCTTAAAAAGACTTAAAATGTAAAAGGATATTACAAGTACAAGTAGGTTTTGGGATTTAGGGAGAGAAAATAATAAAGCCAAGAATGAGATGAGCACAGTCTACATACAGCCTCAGGACTTTAAATTTGCTGGAAGGTGGCAGCAAGTTTGATTACAAATATCCCAGTGGTCAAAACTGTGAGGAAAGCACAATCAAAGCAAAGCAAAATTGCCTACAGAGTTGCTTGCATTCCATCATTAACATAAATTCATCCTTTAATAATGTCCTGGGTCTTAAGAGTCTAGCACCTTAGCTGATGAATTAATATATTTAATTAATGTAGATAGTGAGCACTCTGGGCTTATTCTGAACTGCCTCTAGTTCAGAAGCTGGAACTGGCTTTCTTCAGTCATCTCAGCTGATTCTCTTGGCTTCTTTCTTACATAAGTGCTCAGGATGTACCTGGGTGATCTCTGAGGCTTTCTAACATAGCAGCCCTTCTACCAGATGATTTGTTGGATCAGAGTTACCTCTCCTCAAACTAGTGCTCCTCCCTCCTTTTTTTTTTTTTTTTTTTGTGAGAGACTGAGTCTCTCTCTGTCACTCAGGCTGGAGTGCAGTAGCATGATCACAGATCACTGCAACCTCCACTTTCCGGGTTCAAGCAATTCTTGTGCCTCAGCCTCCCAAGTAGCTGGGATTACAGATGTGCGCCACCAGACCCAGCTAATTTTTGTATTTTTAGTAGACATGGGATTTCACCATGTTGGCCAGGCTGGTCTTGAACTCCTGACCTCGGGTGATCCACCCACCTCAGCCTCCCAAAGTGCTGGGATTATAGGCATGAGCCACAGTGTCTGGCCCCTCCCTCTAAATCACAGCCATTGACATTTGAGCAGCCTTGAGAACATCATCAATTACCCTTGAACTCCTTAAATGGTAGTCTACTTTATCCCACATGCCTAAACTTCCAGCTTTGCAAAATGGAGCCTCTCTTAGCCATCTGGTGGATTTTCAGAATATTGGTGCTACAACCTTTAATGCCACACTGGATTTTCCCAATTATAACTAAAAACAAGATTTTGTCTACAGTAGTATTTGATCTCAGTGGTGTTTATTTCATATTTGAGGCTGTCACACTTCCCAATTTGGAATAATTGATATTTTAGTTGACCTGGTTCTAAATGCCTTATGATGCATAGAAAGAAGTGTAGATTCAAAACACTTAATTTCCAGAACACATGCAGATGTCTCCTAGACTTTTCTAATTTAATTCCTGTGCTGCTTGTTAATCTATGAAACAAATTTGATTAAGATACACAGCAGTTTGCGTTAATGTCATTATGTCCTGCAGGCTCTCAGAAAATTATTCAGATTTTAGTGATAGAAATATAAAACCTAGGCTGGGCACGGTGGCTCATGCCTGTAATCCCAGCACTTTGAGAGGCCGAGGCGGGCAGATCACGAGGTCAGGAGTTTGAGACCAGCCTGGCCAACATAGTGAAACCCCGTCTCAACTAAAAATACAAAAATTAACCAGGCATGGTGCCACATGCCTGTAGTCCCAGCTACTCGGGAGGCTGAGGCAGGAAAATTGATTGAACCCAGGAGGCGGAGGCTGCAGTGAGCCGAGATCACCCCACTGCACACCAGCCTGGGCGACAATGTGAGACTTCGGCTCAAAAAAAAGGAAGTATAAAACCTGGTTCTAGTGAATTAGCCACCTAAAGGCTGCACCTTACAGTTTTGCTCTTAAGTACATACTGATTTCTACATAATTTCGTTTATGTTTTACTTCTCTGAGTGGTAAGCCACCTAAGTATTAACTTCCATATTTCTTCAGTGGCCTGTAAAGCACATAGCAGTTAGCTAGGTTTTCAGGTACTTGTTCATGTTTTAAACCTTTAAAACATTAAAATTATAGATTAAAAGTAATGTGAACTTAATTTACACTGCATTTGTTAACTTTTTCAGTTTATATTCATTGCATGTATACATAGTATTGAATTTAAGACAAGGAACAGGAACTGTGGACTGTGTTTAAGATAAATTTATGAAAGTTATGTCAGCCCTCTTAGAAGTACCCTATTTGAAAGTTTATTATATTTAAAAAGAATGTGAATGATTCTCTTTCAGCTAAATCTTCAAATATAGAAGTGGCTGATTTAGCATCTCAGTTCTTAATATAACCATAGCAAAACATCTGATAGAGATTATAAAACAAGTAAAGTTTGTTTCTTAAGAGTTGGGGAATTTTTTAATTCTACCCTATAGTTAAGTGAAAAGGAAAAATAAGACTCCTTTGGTATCTGATTTCCAAAGTTTCAAAACCTAAGTAGTTGTTTGCTCAGCATTACATTGTGTTAGTGGTTTTGTCTCACAGAAACTTAAATTCTCGTGCATTTTTGGATATTTTTGTTTAACTTTTTAAAAAGTACATTCTGGTGTAGCTCTGAACCTCTGAATAGAAAAAAAAAATTGAAAGTCTATTTTAAATAGATTGAAAAAGGTACAGCTGCAGATTAGCCATTACTTTTGGGCATTTCATGCGGCAAATCACAACAGGTGGGTAGAGAGAAAAGGAGTAAATCTCAGCAGAGCAATGCTATTTGTCCAGGGCAGACTGTGTGGTGCCTCAGTAGAGACTCCATGGTGTGGTTTCTTCTCCTGTGAAGAGACAGGGTGGTTAGGCAAGGAGAATGTGATGTCACATGCTGGCTGAGAAATGCATATTGCAATCAAAATGAAAACAAAGCCTATTTGGGGAACTTAAAGCCCAGGGCACAGCTGAGGCTGGAGAGATGTCTTATTCTCCAAGTCCCAGACCTAAGGCAAGACCCAACAGAGGTTTCTGGTCATTTGGAAAGATGTGTTCCACTCAAGCCTCAGGAAGACCCAGGGTTAATTTAAGTAAGCATTAGCATGAGTTAAGGATTAGTAAATAAAGTAATAACTGTAAATTCTTAGTTCATGTTTTATATATTGTGTGTGTATGTATGTGTATATACACATACATATATATACACATATATATACACACATATACACTAACTACTAAATATTTATATGGTCATTTTCATAGACTTTACTTCCTATAGGGAAATAAGTAATTGAACCATGCAGGATCTTTTGACCCACTTAATCATACCTAAGGGGATCCCTCCTTTTCAGACCACAAAGTCATAGCCCAGGAACCAACATCTTGTAGATAGGTTGCATGAAATCAGGCATGGTCCTGCTCACAAATGACAAAATAGCCACAAATATCACACAGCCATACTGATCAGACGTTTGCACTGTGATTCTTCTTGCCTAGTTTCGGCACCCATTTGGACTTTCACAGTCAGGGATGGCAGCAGTGAAGGTAAGATTTTTATTTTTTAATTTTTTTTTGAGCTCGTGAGTAAAAAAGGTAAATTTTAGTCTTTAAAGTTTGGTATTCTCATTCCACGATGGAGAAGACCTAAGAAATAAAAAAGTAAAAGCACTATTGGGTGCATTCCTGGACATCTCTTGCCCCAGGCATTTAGGGGTGGCCCAGGCCAGCAAGTTAGTTTAGGGGGCAGAAAGGGAAAAACTAAAGTCTGTCATGCTCGTCAGTCTGGTGTGGTTCTTAGCAGGCCGTTGCTCAGTTGGCACTAGACATTTAATTACAGTGGGTAGAGAGGGCCGAGATGATTAACATCCAGTCTTCTCTCTCCCTGCATCTCATCTAGAAATGATCACTAGCCTTCATCCCCACATTATAATGCTCCATACCTTTAATTGGCTTGTGCATACCTCATGTACATGGACTTATCAAGTGTGCATACACTTGGTGTCCATTGTGGCCCAGGTCCTGTCTCACACAATTTTGGGCCCAGTAGCTTCCTCATGTAGAGTAGGTATTTAGCAAATACTAAGTAAATACCTGTTGGGTAGCAGATTAAACATTTGAAGATTTCTCTTGAGGATAAACACTTTGGTGTCCACCCTCCACCTCCTTTCATTTTGTAGGCATCAACATCGAAAGCTACCAGGCCTTGGTATTCTCATCCAGTATATGCAAGATACTGGCAACATTATCATCAAGCAATGGCTTGGATGCAAAGCCATCACAATGCCTACAGGAAGGCCGTGGAATCCTGTTTCAGTCTTCCATCGTACTTCCCTCCTGCACTTCTTCCCCAAAGCTCTTACGATAACCAGGCTACATATCCTCAGTCCTTCTATGACCATCATCTGGCCTGGCAGGACTACCCCTGCAGTTCTTCACATTTCGGAAGGTCTGGGCAGCATCCACATTACAGCAGTAGGATCCAGGCATCCACAAAAGAAGACCAAGCTTTGTCCAAAGAAGAAGAGATGGAGACTGAGTCAGATGCAGAGGTAGAATGTGACCTGAGCAATATGGAAATCACCGAAGAGCTCCGCCAATACTTTGCAGAGACTGAGAGGCACAGAGAAGAACGACGTAAGTTCGGGCCTCTGTCTCTTCATGCTTCCTTTCTTTGCCCTGCCTTTTACATTTTTTTTCTCTAATATATAAAGTAATTTTATAATTCTTCATTGGCTACAGGTAATATTCCAAATCCAGTCCTAAGCCTGGAAAAGCTATGGGGGATGCTGCACCTCCCTTATGTTAGTTTCTGGAGTTGTTTTAGTATAAGACTTTTTTTTGTTCTAGAGCAAAGCTTATCCTAACGTCGTTCTGTTTATTAACCATTAGACACTCTACCAAATAGAGCATGTGTGTGTGCATGCTTGTGTGTGTGCATGCCCTAATCTACTCCCTCAGAGTGTTAAACTCATTTTATATATGACGAAAGTGAACCTTAAAAAGGTTAATTGACTTGTTCCGTGGTACACAACTAGTAATTTGCTGTTAGGATCCAATCCAAATCTGCCTGACTCTACTTCCTGTACTGCTTTCTCTACACCAGGACTTGTCCCTGAGACTGCTAGGTTCCTAAAATACTTTTACCATTTCTCTGGGACACATCTTGGAGACGTCCTTGGTGCTGGAGGTCCCAGATCTTAAATAACATGAACTTAAACAGAATAACGAAATGCCTGGCACTTACAATTTTCCTGTTGGTTCTGTGTTGAGGCCCTGTCCATGGGGTCAGAGAATTATGATAAAGGTCTTATATCTTCAGTCAAAAACAGGAATTTTCTTTTTTAAATTTCTTACCACCTTACTAGAAAGAACTAGAACAGATTTTGTGCTCTCCTATTAAAATTCACCAGACCATTTCTAAGTACCTCTAACTGAGATACAAATGCTTCTCTCCCTATTATAACCAGTATTCAGTCCCAATTTTGTTTTAAGGGAGGCCTAATTGTATGACATTTTACCTACAATTTTCCAATGACATAGAAGCATAGAAACCTGGGAATGGGAGTTTCATTCCTGTCTGTCATTGTCAGCATTTTCCTAATGACGAATTAGCTTTTATTGATCCCCATGGGATGCCAAGAACTGAACACTGGACTTTGTATAAAATATTATATCCTTTAGTATCTTTGTCTGTGATTCTTCACTAAACTACTTGTTCAGGTTTTTTTTACTTCCTTTCTTTTGATTAAACTGTGTACTTCTTTAAGCATATTAGATATTAGTATATCCAGCCAGGTGTGGTTGCACATGCCTGTAGTCCCAGCAACTCGGGAGGATAGCTTGAGCCCAGGAGTTTGAGGCTGCAGTGAGCCATGATCACACCACTGTACTCCAGCCTGGGCAACAGAGCGAGACCCTGTCTCAAAAAAAAAAAAAAAAAGAAAGAAAAGAAAAGAAAGAAGTATATCCAAACAAATACTTTTAAGACAGTACTTTCTATTACACATAGAATACTTTTCCTTGATCTCCAGAAATAAATTTTACCCTTTTAAAAAATATAGATATGAAACAACCATTAGTCTAATCTATACAACAAATGAGAGCAGGCATTGGAGCATGTCCACGTTTGGTTGCAATGCTGTTTGTTACAGCTTTTGACAGAGAAAATGGGATGGAGATCAGGTTTGTTACTCTTGTCCTTACCAGAAAGTAGAATAACATGTTTTGTCCACTAGAGGTTGATACTTTTATGATGGAAATTGTAATTATGGATGGAAGCAAATCTCAGTCATCTAAAAGGTGACTTTGAATTATCTGCTGATTTAAAATAAACTTGAGTTAGTCAACAAAAAGTGGATATGAATAAAATAAAGATAGAACAATGAAATGTGTCCTTGCACCAAACAAAAAAAAAGGGGAACAGTTCTGTTACAGATATGGTTAACCATCCCTATTCCTCCCTCTTGACATTGTTAGGTAGAACTCTAGGTAGGTAAACAAAGTCGTGAAAATCACCTGCTAAGTCATACTTGCCACTTAATATTATTTTGAATGAATAAATGAAGTCTTTCATTGTGAATTAGAAACCTTAAATCAGAGGTTGGCAAATCTTACCCATAGAGTGCTACACTTGCAGTGATTCTGTGGGACATTTTCCAGAATGAGCTGGGCCTTGTGTGCATTATAAACTTGATAAGCTTCATCTCTATGTTTCATATTATTTCCAAATCTGTCTAGGTTACTTTACGGCTTCAAACTGCACTTTCATCATCTGAGTTGAATTGTATCTCCCCAAGAAAGATATAGTGGAGTCCTAACCCCCAGTTCCTCAGAATGTGACCTTATTTGAAGACAGGGTCTTTCCAGAGGTAATTGAGGTTAAGTGAGGTCATTACAGAGGTCCTAATCCTATATGACTCAGGTCTTTATAAAAAGGGCAAAATCTGGGCCAGGTACTGTGGCTCACGCCTGTAACCCAGCACTTTGGGAGGCTGAGGCAGGCAGATCACAAGGTCAGGCGATCAAGACCATCCTGGCTAACACGGTGAAACCCTGTCTTTACTAAAAATACAAAAAATTAGCCGGGCGTGGTGGCAAGCACCTATAGTCTCAGCTACTCGGGAGGCTGAGGCAGGAGAATGGTGTGAACCCAGGGGGTGGAGCTTGCGGTGAGCCGAGATCACACCACTGCACTCCAGCCTGGGCGACAGAGCAAGACTCCATCTCAAAAAAAAAAAGGGCAAAAAAAAAAGGACACAGAGACAGACACACATGCAGTGAAAACACCATGTGAAGATTGACATTATGTCGCCACAAGCCAAGGAACATCCAGAAGCTGGGAGAGGCCTGGAACAGATCCTTCCCTAGCACCTTTAGAGGGTTTATGGCCCTGCCAACACCTCAATTGCAGACTTCTGACCTCCAGGTCCATGAGACAATACATTTCTGTTGTTTTAAACCACCCAGTGTATGGTACTTTGTTATGGCAGCCCTAGGAAAGGAGTACAATCACCCTGGGAGAATTTTCTTTGTCCCTAAATGCAATCTGTGACTGGGACAAAAAGTAAACCCACAGTTCTTGTCATCCGTCTGAAAAAACTATTACTTATTTGTTTTACCATGATCTAGATAGCAAACCATCATAAAAGGGAATTTTATGAAAACTCTTACAACCTCCATCTTGAGCCTCATTTTCCAGTATTCATATTATTGCTGGCAACAGCATACGGAGGCATCTGTGGCGGAACTGCTTGAATCACAGGGGTCCAGCCTCACTCTACCACTTGCTGATTAGAGGTTCTCATCCTCCTGTAAGCCCCCTGCCTTCACCATTCTGTGCCTCAGTTGCCTCGCCTGTGAAATAGGATCTTAATTAATGGGTAGTAATTATGAAGAATCCATGAGATAATACGAGAAAAGTTATAGAATGGTGCTTAGTACCAAGTCGGTGCCCAATAAATGTTAATTACAGTTAGTTGCTAGTAACCCATCCTTTAACATGGATTATTAACCATAAATTGGTCTTGCTCTGATACCATTGGCCTTGATTAGTGCTTGATTGAAATTCTGTACATATATATATAGAGAGAGAGAGAGACAGAGAGACAGAGTCTTTCTCTGTCACCCAGACTAGAGTGCAGTGGCACCATCTCAGCTCCTGCAACCTGTGCCTCCCAGGTTCAAGCAATTCTCCTGCCTCGGCCTCCCAAGTAGCTGGGATTTCAGGCGCCAACCACCACATCCAGCTAAGTTTTATATTATTAGTAGAGATGGGGTTTCACCATGTTGTCCAGGGTCGTCTTGAACTCCTGACCTCAGGTGATCCACCTGCCTCGGCCTTGCAAAGTGCTGGGATTGTAGGCATGAGCCACCACGCCTGGCCAAGATTCTGCATATTTTTAATAAGGTGTTCTGTGACTTCAGAAAGGTCATATTTCTGCTCTGGGTGGCACCTTTCAGACTTTTAAACTGATTTAGAATATTAAAGACATGAAAGAATGAAAGTTTTGGTGTCTATCAGATTTAGTCATTAACACAGTTTTTAGTTCTGTTTCAAGGATATTCTTGCTTGATAAAATTTAATACAGTAAAGTACATGGACTGGGAAAATGAACCCACTTCAGTATTACTAATAATGTCACTAAACAAGCTTTCAATTCTTTGTACTTTTAAAATGTGTAGTTCTAGCATGATTCAAAACTACTTGTCTTAGCGTCTCTGTCATGCTCCTGCAGCCTTCCCTGAATGCATTAGCTGGTCCCAGGGAGATGTGGGAATTGTCTGGCAAAGGTGAGAACAGACTTTGGTGTCAGACTGGAATCTAAAGACTTGGTCTGTATTAGAAGAAGCTGCCAGGGCCCGATCTTGCACCAGTAAGAAAATAATGGGCAACAGATCACTAGCATTATTTTTTTCAACAGCACTTTTGGTGGGTACAGGATGAACAAGTGTTCCTTCAAGCGGTAATGAATGATGGAATTCATATGTAAGTAATCTGAGCGCCCATGGCGCTTTCCAATTCATTACCTTCACTGGAAATTTTCATGGAGGGTTATTTACATACACTGTTGGAAAAAGCTTTAATAAAGAGATAAGGGACCTGGGTAGTATGAATAATTGGCTCAAGTTTTTTGTTTCATTTTGCTTTCAGAACCACTGGAAGCTACTTGTTCAATAAAGACATTTTCAGCTTTGAACATGAATGCTTTGAAGAACACAGGATTTTAGAAAATGTTACTAGCAAGAGAAAATGTCACTAAATTTGAAAGATTTAACTTTTCAGTATTATTCACTTCCACAGGAACATACAAGTTGTGCAATTCATCATCGCCTGAGTCTTGTTTAATATTTTCTTAGGATAAAGGCCTTCAGATCGGACAGTATGTTCTTGTTTGTGATTGCGACTCAGATTCCAGATAGTGTCTACTTTAACATATTTCAAGGATAAAAAACACCAAAAGCTTGACTAGGATGAGAACTCCTTTTGTACAGTGGGAACATGCATGCTTTTGATTATGTCTGTCATCATTTCCTAACAAGATATTTCCGTTACTTAAAGCTTCAGTGGAAAATAACTTATGAGAAAGTATACAGTTATGAAGTTTTGAAGGTCAGCTGTGTTTTCAGTTATTTCTTAGGAAAAATGGTTATTATTAGGTTAAGAAAAATACCATTTTGTAGTCATAAGTGACCACCAGTCGAGACTGCAAGGTTATATTGCTAATACTTAGAGGGAAAATGAGTGGAAGTCACCCTCAAAAGAGAGTAAGGCCCTCTGAAACAAACACCACCACTGTTTTCTCGGGTTTGAGCCAATCAGGTATTTATGACCTATGTTTTGAGGGTGTTGGATCAAAACAGGGACATATTCTAAAAGCTTAAACCCCATTGGGAAGAGGAGACAAAATCAAATGTAAAGTGACACATAGAAGAAGAGTATCTATGGTGTGGTTCATGGTTATACATGCACATGAGGGGTAAAGCCAGTGACCCAGGCAGTCAAAGGAGGAGCACCCCGGGGCTGCTGTCAAGAAGCAGGGTATGCACTAGGCCAATTTGAGGGATAGGGTCAATTTGGAATGAGAGAGAAAAGGGCTTAGTTCACTCCCGGCTTAGACACTCAAAGTGCTGTTCTTACCAGAGGGCCCAGATGTGGTTTTCATACATTTGAAGGGAGACATCCGCTCCATTACGCTGTGTCCATCTGAGTGGGAAGGCTGAGACTGTAGTTTTCATAGTGAGCCTTTAGTCAGTCAAACCTAGAGAACCCGGCGAAGTTTATGGCCCAGTATTTAGTGAGCTGTTTTGCTTTAGTCAGTGAGGTTGAAGGATGAAGTCACAGTGATTGAGCACAATCCTGACATGCGTGTGTGTTTCAGCTGGTGCAGATATTCACAGGTGCACAAAACCAGTCGGTGAGATGATACGTGTTAATGGCTGTAGAAAAGTGGAAAGGAGCATGAAAATGCACTTCTATTGTAAAAGTTAAAATGGCGATTGTCCAGTAACTTCAGGATTACATTTGTCATGGGGCAAGGGATGTGCGATGAAGACAGAAGACCAGTCTGAAATGGCTCCAGTTCTGCTGGCATGTACGTGTGTTCTGGGTGGTAGCTGACAAGCCAGAAATGGCATACATCAAGTTTGTGCTTTCCCTCAGTTGTGCTACAATCATTAATTTTGTCAAAATAGCAGAAAATATAATCAGAAAGACGTACTAGTCCTAGGAAAGTGAGGGAAAAAAACATTCTTTGCCACTTGCTGCCTCCATGCTTTATCCTCTAACATGTTCTGCCTTTGGGCTGTATGTGTGGGATAATCTTGGATGAATGTTTTCCTGCTATATAAGATTCTCTGAAGTCCTGGTAACTTTCCATGATTTTTTTTTTTCCTTTATGGACTATTATGTGATGTGACATTGGTCACATCATGTAGACAAATAGAATGATGTGAAAAATATCAGGATTATGTATCCTGAACCCAGATGGAATCCAGGAAAGTTCTTCCTTAATAATATATGACTGTTGTTCTTGTTTTAACCTATATGCATATTAACCCTTGTATTAGCTTCCCAGGGCTGCTGTGACAAATTAACACAACCTGGGTGGATTTTTTAAAAAAACATTTACTCTCACAGTTCTCAAATCAAAAGGACCACATGCCCTCTGAAGGCTGTAGTGCCTCACCTCTTCCAACTTCTGGTGTCTCCTGGCATTCCTTGGGTTGTGGCAGCATCATTCCATCTCTGCCTCCATCTTCACATGGCCTTTCCCCTGTGTCTCTGTGTCCTTTTCTGTCTCATACAAGGACTTTGTCATTGGAGTTAGGGTCCACCCTAATCCAGTATGATCTCATCTTGATCCTTTCATTACATCTACAAAGCCCTATTTCCAAATAAGGTCACATTCTGTGGTTCCAGGTGGACATGGATTTGGGGTAACACTATTCAAGTCACTACAATCCTATTTTGAAGCTGGAATAGAATCAAAAAGGTTTCTGATTCATATTAAAACAAATTATCTTGCCAAAATGCCGTATAAAAGTGTATGGTGACATTGAGTCCTACAGCTGTTTCCAATAAAAACAACCAAACCCTCCATGACAAGGCAGCTGTTCGGTGGCATCTGAAGTGTGATGTCCATACTGCTCTGCTTTGGTCAGATGGTTTTCCATCTGGCTGACTCTGCTATCAGCTTCTCTCTCGACAGAGTCGCTTACAAGAACTATGGAAATTGGCTAAATTTTACCTTATGCAGCATTGTCTTACTGATATTTTTATGTTGTTGCAGTTTACATAAGAATAAAAGTTATGATATTGGGACTTGCCATAGTAAAAAAAACAGAGGGAAGAGTAAATTGAATAGCTATTTCTTGCTTTACAAGAATCCATTTAAATTAATAGGATTAAAAGTATGTAATGATACCACTTGCAGTTTAACCTAGGCCAACCTGTGAAGTGGAAAGTCAAACCCCGTAGTGAGAAAATCAATACACTATTGCAGATTTTTTGATATAGCAGGAAGATTAGAAGTCAGAGGGCTTAATTCCATTTGTAGAATTGCCCTTTCTTCACCCTTTTTCCTTCAGCAAGTGTGGACTCATTTAACCTTTCCTTGCTTGGTATGATTTGCGTTTTGAATCTGTGGAAGGATCATCAATCATCCATCATCACTGCATACTGTGGTTGCTATTGCTAGCACTTGTTCTTTTCCAGGTTACCTAAAATCAATACCTCTTCCAGAAGAGTGAGTTTTTTTCCCCCACACCACCTCATTCATGGTGGTAAGCAGTGCTTGCAACACTGGACCGTCCAGGAAGCTTTTCGTTTCCGTGCTGGCCTGGAGCAGTGTTTGAAACCAAGCAAGCTCTATCAGCCAGTCCTAGCTGGGCAGTTGGTGAGTGGGCCGTGCAGATGAAAAGAGAGAGCCCCCAGTGGTTTCATTTCTCTCCTGTATTTTCAGGGCTTGTTGCAGAGGTTTGGTAGTTTGGAGTGACGAGTTTCCTTGTGGCTCTTTACCATTTCTTTTTTGTTTTTTTGTTGTTTTTTTTTTTTTGACACAGAGTCTGGCTTTGTTGCCCAGGTTGGAGTAGAGTGGTACACTGCAACCTCTACCTCCTGGGCTCAAGCCATCCTCCCACCTCAGCCTCGCAAGTAGGTGGGACTACAGGCACTCAACTCTTTGCCATTTCTCTCAGTGTATAATAACCCCTTGGTAGATGAATGATGAGCTTCGGAACTAAGTAGATGATAATAATCTGCAGGTCTTGCCTCAGAATCTGGTAAGCATCTCATCTGGAACAACTGGGCCTGGTTTCACAGTTGGAAAGGGAAAGATGAGGGACCTTAGGGGGCTGCAGACAGCATGGTCAGCAGCACTCACCAGGCTCCTTCTGCAGTGCACACACATGTGTTTATGTTCATGTTCACATTCATGTTTGTTCTCAGGGCGGCAGCAGCAGCTGGATGCAGAGCGCCTGAACAGCTATGTAAACGCTGACCACGACCTGTACTGCAACACCCGCCGGTCGATAGAAGCCCCAACTGAGAGGCCTGGTGAGCGGCGCCAGGCCGAGATGAAGCGTTTGTACGGGGACAGCGCTGCCAAGATCCAGGCCATGGAAGCTGCAGTGCAGCTGAGCTTTGACAAGCACTGTGACCGAAAGCAACCCAAGTACTGGCCGGTCATCCCCCTGAAGTTCTGAGCTCGGGGCACAGGGCACCCAGCCTCTCCCTCTTCCTTTTGGGTGCATCCTCTTCATCTCTCCTTCTGTACATTTCTTAGGGAAAGGGGACTTTGTACTCGGGCACAGGCATGTTCACCACAGTCCCAGTGGGCCTGTCACGGGGTGGATGTACTATGCCAGCCGCTTGGAGGTCTGCAGCACATGTTCTGTTGCCAACATGATAAATTTTCTCCTGACATAAAAAAATTTTGTATATACTATACTGGTTTTTTATGTTGTTGGTAACAGTTCAGTTCATTAAAGTTCTTGCCTAGAGATACTGCCTGGTGTTTTGCTTTTTTATCTTTTCTTGTCTTTAATCTGTCTGAACTACACAAATGCCTTTAAAAAACCAGATATCCTCTCTGACTCTAGCTCCATTAGCCCCCACTAAGACTGAGCCAAGTGTGTAGTGAGACAAATACCACTTCCTCTAGTGGAGAGGGATGTATGTTCTATAAAGGGCCAGAGAGTGAATATCTTTGGCATTGCAGGCCACATGGTCAGTGTTGTGACTACTCAACTCTCCCTTTGTAGTGTGAAAGCAGCTGTAGACAGTAAGTAAACAAATGGGTGTAGCTGTGTTCTAATAAAACTTTATAAAAACAGGTGGCCGGGTGCATTGGTTCATGCCTGTAATCCCAGCACTTTGGGAGGCCGAGGTGGGCAGATCACGAGGTCAGGAGATTGAGACCATCCTGGCCAACATGGTGAAACCCCGTCGCTACTAAAATACAAAAAATTAGCCGGGCATGGTGGTGTGTGCCTGTAATCCCAGCTACTTGGGAGGCTGAGGCAGAGGAATTGCTTGAACCCGGGAGGCAGAGGTTGCAGTGAGCTGAGATCGTACCACTGCACTTCAGCCGAGAGACAGAGCAAGACCGTCTCAAAACAAAAACAGGCTGCAGGCCAGATTTGGTCTACAGATGGTAGTTTGCCAACTGCAGCTCTCGTGGAATGAAAATCATCTGCCTGACATTTTTATTCTTGTTATCTCATTATCTCTACGGAGCTTAGATGTCATACAGAATTGAGAGCAAAGAACAATAATTCCGGCCAGGCGCGGTGGCTCATGCCTGTAATCCCAGCACTTTGGGAGGCCGAGGTGGGCAGATCACGAGGTCAGGAGATTGACACCATCCTGGCTAACATGATGAAACCCCCATCTCTACTAAAAATACAAAAAATTAGCCGGGCATGGTGGCGGGTGCCTGTAGTCCCAGCTATTCGGGAGGCTGAGGCAGGAGAATGGCATGAACCCAGGAGGCAGAGCTTGCAATGAGCCGAGATCGTGCCACTGCAGTCCGGCCTGGGCGAAAGAGTGAAAACCAGCAAACAATAATTCCCAAATCTGGGCACTTCTGCAGTCACCTCTGTTGTAGAAAATGCACAGTTGAATTCTTACTATATACAGCAAATATTGATTTGATAAAGGAATACATTTCTGAAAATGAAATCTAAAAGCTGATGGAGCAGGTCATTTATAAAAGCCAGCTGCCTTTTAAATAAGTTATTCCAGTACATTGCCAGGGTGAGCCCATGTCGACCTGAGAAGATTAGCACATCCATCAAAGGGTGGTGAAAGGATTCAGTATTGACATGTTTCTCTCTAAGAACAGTTCTTAGTTGGCTTCACATTCAGCCCCTGCCCTGAGACATTCATTTCATCAGCCCTGGGTGCTTATTTTTCTAAGCTCTCATTTTATTACAGGAGTCATAATTTGTGTGTAGGTGTTGCAGACAAAAATGATAATTAACTTTCCATTGAGGTGACACATAACTAAAATTTCAAATCTTTAGTATTTCTCCCTTTCATTTTAAATTCATATGCCTAACTATAAAATAACTGTGACTGAGATACAAGTACAAACCAAAGTCTGGAATTGCAGCAGGTGCTTAGGCATTTGAAAGTGAAATGTTTCTCTTCACAAAGAACTCTTATACCCTCCCCTAAAGAAATCACCAGGCCAGTCTCACCCCTACTGGCTTTGTGACCTAAGGCTTCACCTCTCAGTGCTTCTGGTTCCTTCTTTATCCTTGAAATGAGTGTTAATAACTCTCTCGTGGGGTCATTGTGAGGACCACATTGAGTAGTGCCTATAAAACAGTGCTGGCTACACGGTAAATAATAAATGTTGACACGTTTATTCCCTGTCTTCAAAAATCGCTGAAAAGTGCCAGTGGGAGTCTTGAGTATAAAATTTCCAAATACAGAGAAATGTCTTCCTGTCAGCTCTACGAATGGATGCGCTGGTTTCTGGACACCTCATGCCAGCCCATCCTTCCTCCTGCATGTCTCAGATAATTTGTGATACAAGGCACACATGACTCGTTTGTTCGTTTATCCAGCAAATATTTGAATTTCTTCCATTACAGTTAGTTAAACCACAGTCTCTTCCCTCCGGATTTTTTCTTCCTCCCTTTTTTTCTTCTAAATCCTACTTTTGCTTCTGTCTGTTGGTGACAGTCTGACGGCTATTCTCCCTGTGTCCCTGTGTATGTGAGAGTAGCTGGGCATGCAGAGCTAATTAAATGTCTCTAGCTCAGGCTGGGGGTGGTGGCTCACACCTGTATCCCAGCACTTTAGGAGGCCGAGGTGGGCAGATCGCCTGAAGTCAGGAGCTCGAGACCAGCCTGGCCAACATGGTGAAACCCTGTCTCTGCTAAAAATACAAAAATTAGCCAGGTGTGGTGGTGCACCCCTATAGTCCCAGCTACTCGGGAGGCTGAGGCAGGAGAATTGCTTGAACCCGGGAGGTGGAGGTTGCAGTGAGCTGAGACGGTGCCACTGCACTCCAGCCTGGATGACAGAGTGAAAAAAGAAAAAAAAAAAAAAAGTGTCTCTAGCTCTTTGACCAGTCACAGAAGAATCTGTGGATATCTTCTCTGATAGGATCACATGGCCTTTTAACAAGGCCACCTTTGCCACCGAGGGAAACATGTGTTGGAGGCACCAATGTCTGATGGGAAAAACAAACTTCTCTTTCTCTACTCTCACACTCAACACAACCCAGAGCACTTCTGACACCAGATGTCAGGGGGCTTTTCCCCACACATCAAGCAATTTCTCCAGGGGCCACCAACTGGGTGTCCTATAATTCATTTCTGACGCTATCTATCTGGAGGTAGCATCAGATCCCACAAGTTAAAGGCCCAGTCCCACAGGATTGCCCCCAACTTCAGACGCCAATCACAAGTAGTAGGTTGTCACCTATACTTCTGACCGAACAGCTATCAGTTAGGGTTCCCACGACCTCCTCTTTGGGTTCGATTAACTTCCTAGGAAGGCTCACAGAACTCAGGCTCGCACTTCTTGTGTTTATCTGCTTACTAAAGGATAGTACAAAAGATACAGATGAACAGTGAAGAGATGCATTGGGCAAGGTATTTGGAAAGGGGTGCAGAGCTTCTCTGTCTCTCTGAGCACACAGCCCTTCAGGAACCTCCACATGTTCAGCAATCCAGAGGCTCTCCAAACCCAGTTCTGGGGTTTTTATGAAGGCTTCATTACATACTCATGATTGATTAAATCATTGGCCATTGGTGACCAACTCAACCATCAGCCCATCTCCCTTCCCTGGAGGTTAGGGGGTGGGCCTGAAAATTCCAACCTTCTAATCATGTGGTTGGTTCCCCTGGCAGCTGGCCCCCAACCCAAAGCTGTCCAAGAGCCCACCAAGAGTCACCTCATTAGAACAAGAGACTGCCATCACCCAGGAAATTCCAAAGCATTTAGGAGCTGTGTGTCAGGAACTAGGGTCAAAGACCAAATATTACAACAAAAGACTTTCCTAGTGCCTCTGTCTACAAGAGTTTCAGGGGCTCTATGTCAGAGACCAAATATATATATTTTTTATTATCTCACAATATCACACAATGGGGGCAGGCAGACCACCTACAAGCCTATTGCAGAAAAGATGTTCAACCTCACTGGTAACCAGAGAACCACTAATTACAATAAGAGTGATTTTCCATACCCTTCAGATAGGCAAATGTCTAAAAAGAATAAAAATGCTGGCCAGTCACGGTGGCTCGTATCTGTAATCCCAGCACTCTGGGAGGCCAAGGCGGGCGGATTGCTTGAGGCCAGGAGTTCAAGACCAGCCTGGCTAACATGGTGAAACCCTGTCTCTACTAAAAATACAAGAAAAAATTAGCCAGGCATGGTGCCATGTACCTGTAGTCCCAACTGCTTGGGAGGCTGAAGCAGGAGAATTACTTGAACCCAGGAGGCAGAGGTTGCAGTGAGCTGAGACCGTGCCAGCCTGGGCAACACAGAGCGAGACGCTGTCTCACAAAAGAAAAAAAAAAAAAGAATAAAAATGCCAAGTGTGGCAAGGACGTAGAGAGAAGGCAACTCACATTGCTGTGGGAGTATAGGTTGATCCACCCTGTTGAAGGGCACGGTGGCATTTTTCTTGCAAAGTTAAAACAGGCACATATGATCCAGCAATCCTACTCTCAGGTGTATGCCCAAGAGACACTCTTCCATGCGGGCACAAGGAGGTGCACAAGAAAATGGGCACTGCCACATAATAATAGCAAACAATTGGAAACAAATTAAGTGTGCATCTACAGGATGTGGGTAAGTAAACTGTAAGGGCTCCTGGCATACTACAGGAGCCCTTAAGAGAAACGAGCTAGACTACATGTATGAAAATGCTAGTGTCAAGGTGAAAAAGGAAGTTGTGTAGGTATGGCATGATAACATTTAGACATAACTTTAAAAAATACACACTATGCATGCATATATGTACTAAAATCTAGAAACATGAATGGAAAAGATTCACACACATACACCCTAACTTCAGAATAGTGGTTAGTTCTGAGTAGGGAGAGGTTGAGACACCACTCAAAAGGGGTTTTTCTATCTGTCTAATGTTTAATTTCTGTAGAACAATAAAGCAATGGTAGTAACCTAGCTTTGATGGAGACCTCTAAATTTATCAAACTCTATTCTAACAAAGTAGTTTATCTTTCACTTCATTTCTAGGGTTAAATGTTACAGGAAATGTTTACTTTATCAAACACTTAAATAGAGCTTACTATAAGCCTCACACTCTTCTAATTGCTTTACAAATACTAATTTCTTTAGCAATCAATCTATGACAAACCTATGAGGTAGCTATTACAGGTACAAAACCTGTTTTCCAAAACCCTTAGATCATGTATATTTCGGAATGTAGACATTTTCATACTTTCGAAAAGTAAAACAGCATATTCTAGAACTTGGCCCAATGGGCTAGGGTAGCCTGCCACCAAGAGAGCTGGACTATAAAATGGAAGAATATTCTAAGTATGATAAATACAGACCATAAATATCCTCAATTCCATCCAGGTCAGGTTTTGTCATCAAATCATTAAAGTCAAGTCAGGTTGTGCTGCCAAACAAATTTTAAAATGAGAAAAACCCTTCCAGTTTTCAAAGCTTTGGGAATTTCAGAAATGTGTTGAAGGAATATTATTCTCATTTTGCAGATGAGGAGACTGAAGCACAGAGAAATTAACCAACATAACCAAATTCACTTGAAGTGATGGATGTGAGCTTCAAACCCAGATATTCTGACTCTTAACTTCCCTGCCGTTAGCTGCTCCAGCATGCTGAAATCTGGTTCTAACAACCACATTCACAGGAAGTGGAAGGTACATGTCTTCAAAGCACAGAAGCTGAGCTGAATCTGGAGCTGAGCATGAGGTTAGGGTCTAGTCCCTGCTGGGCTTGAGAACATGTGACTCTGGATAATGCGTTTGCATTCTTTGACTGAATTTTAGAACTGAGGCTAAGGCAGCAGGAAAGCGGACATGTTCCAGAGACACTGAAGAAATAGACATCCCGTGGCTTGGTGACTTGGGCCACATGATGACCCAGCCTAGGATGGCTCAGGTGTCTGTCTTGGATGGAAGTTGTAGTCACTGAGGTAAAGCGAACAATGGGAAACAGGTTTGGGAAGGACAATCAATTCCATTTGGGACACAGTGAATTTGAGGAGTTTGAAAAACATCCAGTAACATCCTGCCACTCACTGGCTATTTGGGTCTGGAACTCAGAAGAGAGGGCCTGCATTAAAAATACAGATGTTGGCCGGGCGTGGTGGCTCACGCCTATAATCCCAGTACTTTGGGAGGTCAAGGCGGGTGGATCATCTGAGGTCAGGAGTTCCAGACCAGACTGGCCAACATGGTAAAACTCCATCTCTACTAATAATACAAAAATTAGCTGGGTGTGGTGGTGCACACCTGTAATCCCAGCTACTCCAAAAGCTGAGGCAGGAGAATCGCTTGTACCAGAGAGGCGGAGGTTGCAGTGAGTGGAGGTTGCAGTGAGCCGAGATTGCACCATTGCACTCCAGCCTGGGCAACAAGAGCGAAACTCCATCTCAAAATAAATAAATAAATAAATAAATAAATAAATAAATAAATAAAATTAAAAAAAAATACAGATGTTTCAGCCCTCGGCCTTAGGAATGTGGAAAAAGGGACAGTATGTAAACTAAGAGGAATTGATCTGTGACAGTGGGGCCCTGAAGAACTCTATTATCTATCTATCTATCTATCTATCTATCTATCAATCATCTGTCTATCTATCTATCTATCATCTATCCATCTTATCTGTCTATCATCTATATTTGCAACCGAAATCTACTCAAGACTCTGTGTCTAATTACCAGTCACAGGAAGTTCAGGGAGAAGACCAACATGTTTAAAGACACTGAAGATGTCATCAGCCAAATCCAGAATGTGAGAAATGTCATAGGATGGAAGACCCAGTTTCTTTAACAGATGGATTTTTTTTTTTCTTGGCTGGAGTGCAGTGGCGTGATCTTGGTTCACTGCAACCTTTGCCTCCTGGGTTTAAGGGATTCTCCCACCTCAAACTCCAGAGTAGCTGGGATTGCTGGGATTACAGGTGCCACCACCACGCCTAGCTAATTTTTGTATTTTTAGTACAGACGGGGTTTCACCATGTTGGCCAGGCTGGTCTCCAACTCCTGACCGCAGGTGATCCGCCCACCTCGGCCTCCCAAACTGCTGGGATTACAGGCGTGATCCACCAAGCAGGCCACAAATGGACTTTTAAGAAGCACATGTTGGGGCTGGGCACGGTGGCTCATGCCTGTAATCCCAGCATTCTGGGAAGCCGAAGCAGGTGGATCACGAGGTCAAGAGATGGAGACCATCCTGGCCAACATGGTGAAACCCCCCAAAATACAAAAATTAGCTGGGTGTGGTAGCACGTGCCTGTAATCTCAGCTACTTGGGAGGCTGAGGTGAGAGGATCACTTGAACACAGGAGGGGGAGGTTGCAGTGAGCCCAGATTGCACCACTGCACTCTAGCCTGGTGACAGAGTGAGACTCCATCTCGGGGGAGGGGGGAGAAGCGCCTGTTGGAGACAGAGTGATGGTGAGGGTGAGGAGGTGTTATGGGATATGGTGTGGAACTTGTATGGGTCCTAACTTGGACAAATTGATTATTAAAACACTTTTAGATCATTGGAGAAATTTGAGTATGGACCGAGTGTTAGAAGATATTCAAGACTTATTAACGTTGTTAGGTATAATAATTGTTTTATGGTTATGGTTTTTTGTTTGCTTTTTTGTTTTGTTTTGTTTTTTGTTTTTGTCTGTTAAAGACACTGAACTATTTCAAGTTGAGCTGATATGATATCTGGGGTTTTCCTTAAAGTGCTCCAGTGACAGGGCCTGAGAGAGGCAACAGTTGAAATCAGATCAGCAAAATAATGAGAATTACCAAAGCCAAGTGATAGACACGTGGAGATGCAGCATGCTATTCTCTCTAGTTTTGTTTTTGTTTGAAAATTTCATAGTAAATTTTTCAAGTGAAATGGAATTTGAAGGAAAGAGGTTTACAGTATTAAATGTGATGGAGAGGTCTGATAAATTAAAAAGAGAAAAGTAGATAATCTAGAAACCATTGTCATCTGAAGGACCTTAAAGCAATTTCAGTGGATAGATGGGGGAGAAAACCAAGTTTTACATCAAAGCTAATACACTCAAAACAAAATAAAAGGATGGCGGCATGTCAAAGGGGCACAGAAGCCACTCCCGAAAGAGCTCCCAGTGGCCAAACTGGACAACCTGAGCAACAAAATAAATAATATGGTGTTGGATTGTAACCCAAAGTATAACATAAAAATTCTCAAGTCTATACTGATAAACAATTGACTAATAAATAAATAAACGGAGAGAAGAGACAAATCTTCCTTACAAAATAATTCCAAATAATATCTATAGATACTACCCCCTCCAGGATGTGGGAGCTTTACTCACCCTCCGTCTCCATCTTTTTTAAATTTCTTTTTTAGAGACAAGGTCTTGCTCTGTTGCCCAGGCTGGAGTACAGTGGTGTGATCTTGGCTCACTGGAGCCTCAAACTCCTGGGCTCAAGCAATTCTCCCACCTCAACACTTCCGAGTAGCTAGGACTACAGGCATGAGCCACCATGCCCAGCTAATTTTTTTTTTCAAGAGATGGGGCCTCACTATATTGCCCAGGTTGATCTCAAACTCCTGGGCTCAAGCAATCCTCCTGCCTCAGCCTATTAAAGTGCTGGAATTACAGGTGTGAGCCACCATGCCTCGCTCTCCCTCCCCCATTTGAGTGTGGGCTAGACTAGTGACTTACTTCCAAAGAACAAAGTACAGAAAGGGGAAAATAACAACGTTCAGAAGAACCTGGCAGATACCATATTATCCAAGTGATCAAGGTCAACATCACCAGTGGTAAGTTCTGCTGATGTTATGGACAACCTGATATGATGTGATAAGAAGGGAGCTTTACCTCTGTGGGATTCTCAAAACCCATAACCCCAATTTAAACATGAGAAAAATATCAGATAAGCCCAAATTGGGGACATTTGACAAAATACCTGACCAATATGAGTCAAAATCCTCAAGGTCACAAAAGGCAAAGAAAGACTGAGAAACGATCACAGAGGAGACTAAGGGGACATGACAACTAAATGCAATGTGGGATCTTGGAGCAGAAAAAGGATATTAGTGGAAAATCTGGTAAAATCTAGATACAGCCTGTAGTTTTATTTAATAGGAATGTGCCAATGTAAATTTCTTGGTTTTGACACATGTACCATAGTTATGTATAATGTTAACAATAAGGGTAACTGAGTAAAGGTATATAGGAACTCTGCACTGTCTGTATAACTTTTCTATTTGAAAATAATTCGAAAATAAAAAGGCTTTAAAAATAAAAACAAAAATTTAATATCGATTTTTGCAGATTGTGTTTATATCAGTTATACTTGTTCCACTTTTCAAAGGGAGGAGATATATTTTTGTCTGTCTAAAAAAAGACTTTACAAAGCCTTTTTTCTTCTTTTGAGTGCTATAGAATTTGACAGCAACACCAGAATCACAAGTCTGAAGGGAAAGTGAAGGATTCAGCCTTTACGAGGTATGTAATGTGTGTTATCGTGCTAGACAACTTACACACATTACCTGCCTTGTTTTCTCCTAACCACCTTATGAAGCATGAGCCCCAATTTACTGATGAACAGGTTGATTCCAAGTGAGTATAAGAAGCCAGGTGCAGTGGCTCATGCCTGTAATCCTAACACCTTGGGAGGTCGAGGCAAGTGGATCTCTTGAGCCCAGGAGTTTGAGACCAGCCTGGGCAACACAGTGAGGCCCCCTGTATTAGTCTATTTTCACACTGCTATAAAGACATACCTGAGACTGGGTAATTAATTTAAAAAAAAAAAGAAAAAAAAGATGTTTAATTGACTCACAGTTTCACATGGCTGGGGAAGCCTCAGGAAATTTACAATCATGGCGGAAGGCAAAGGGAAAGCAAGCACGTCTTTACCATGGTGGAGCAGGAGAGACAGTGAGAGCATGAAGGGAGAAGTGATACTTTTAAACCATCAGATCTCGTGAGAACTCATTCACTATCACAAGAACAGTAAGCGAGGCGATCTGCCCCCATGATCCAATCACCTCCCACCAGGTCCCTCCCTTGATGTGTGGGGATTGCAATTTGAGATGAAATTCAGGTGGGGACACAAAGCCAAACCATATCACCCCCTCTCTACAAAAAAATTTTAAAAATTAGCCAGGTGTGGTTGCATGTACCTGTAGTCCTAGCTACTTGGGGTACCGAGGTGGGAGAATCACCTGAGCTTGGGAGGTCAAGCTGCAGAGAGCCATGATTGCACCGCTGCACTCTAGCCAGAATGACAGTGCAAGAATCTATCTCAAAAAAAAAGAAGAAAAAGAAAGAAAAGAAAGAAAGAAAGAAAGAAAGAAAAAAAAGAAAGAAAAGAAAGAAAGAAAGAAAGAAAGAAAGAAAGAAAGAAAGAAAGAAAGAAAGAAAGAAAGGAAGGAAGGAAGGAAGGAAGGAAGGAAGGAAGGAAGGAAGGAAGGAAGGAAGGAAGGAAGGAAGGAAAGAATAAGTAACATATCTAGGGTCAGATTAGCTGAAGTGTGGATTTTCCTTCATAGAGGTTAAATTTTCCCCTAATTTTAAAAATACGTCGTGACTATTAATCTATTCTTTTCTCTAGGATTTTTTAAATACATCACTTCTATGATTTTTTGTTTTTCAGACAGTCTTGCTCTGCAACCCCCACCTCCTGGGTTCAAGAAATTCTCATGCCTCAAACCCCCCAAGTAGCTTGGATTGTATGTGTGCATCACCACACCTGGCTAATAATTTTTGTATTTTTAGTAGAGATGGGGTTTTGCCATGTTGGCCAGGCTGGTCTCGAACTCCTGACCTCAGGTGATCCACCCGCCTCAGCTTCCCAAAGTGCTGAGATTACAGGTATGAGCTGCTGCACCCGGCCTCTATGATTCTCTTGATCAGAAAACTTGCCCTTTGTGTAAGTTAGCTTTTGTTACTTAACAACTCGTCCCCAAACTTAGTGACTTAACCATTTATTAACTCATCATTCTGTGAGTTGGCAACTTAGGCTGGGCTCAGCTGGTGGGTCTTTTGCTGGTCTCACCTGGGCTCACTCTTGTAGCTGCAGTCAGCTGATGGGTCAGCCAGGAGCTGGTCGGTCTAGCATGGCCTCAATCACAAATCTGGGGTTTGGAGCTGGCTGTCTTACGGTTATCTGTTAAAGTAATAGGAGCAACTGGGCCACATGTCTCCAGCAAGCTAGCCTGGGTTTGTTCACATGGTAGTAATAACAAGGGTCCCAAAAGCAACGAAAGAGGACAAGCCAGCCGGGCACAGTGGCTCACGCCTGTAATCCCAGCATTTTGGGAGGCCAAGGTCGGTAGATCACAAGGTCAGGAGATTGAGACCATCCTGGCCAACACGGTGAAACCCCATCTCTACTAAAAATGCAAAAATTAGCTAGGTGCGGTGGCGTGCACCTGTAGTCCTAGCTACTCCAGAGGCTGAGGCAGGAGAATCGCTTGAACCCAGGAGGTGGAGGTTGTAGTGAGCTGAGATCTCGCCACTGCACTCCAGCCTGGCAACAGAGCGAGACTCTGTCTCAAAAAAAAAAAAAAAAAAAAAAGAAAAGAAAAGAGAAGAGAAAGGAGAAAAGAAAAAGAAAAGAGAACAAGCCACAGCATGCAAGGATTTTATAAGCCTCTGCTTTCTTCACGTTTTCTGATGTCCCATTGCCCAAAGCAGATTACATGGCCGAGCCCAGATTCGAGGGGTGGAAAAATAGACTCCACCTCTTGATGGGAAGAGCTTTGAGTCCCATTGCAAGAGGATGTGCATACAGGGATGGGAGAAATTATTGCAGCCTTTTTCGCAAGTAATCTACTGCACCCCTTTTCTGTTCCTTTCTGCATGCTAGCTTATAGAATTTTACTGCTTAGAGTATAGGATTAAGATTCTAGTTCTTTGCCAAGCTCCTATGTAACTATGGATATTGATATGGTTTGGCTGTGTCCTCACCCAAATCTCATCTTGAATTCCCATGTGTTGTGGGAGGGACCTGGTGGGAAGTAATTGAATCATGGGGGCAGGTCTTTCCCATGCTGTTCTCATGATAGTGAATAAGTCTCAAAAGTCTGCTGTCATGTGAGACAGGCCTTTCACCTTCTGCCATGATTGTGAGGCCTCCCCAGTCATGTGGAACTGTAAGTCCACTAAATCTCTTTCTTTTGTAAATTGCCCAGTCTTGGGTATGTCTTTATCAGCAGCATGAAAACAAACTAATACAGATATACAATTAGCCCTTGTCTTCTGACTTTGAGAATCACAGAGTTGAAAGGGCATTTAATGGCTAGTCAACTCAATATCATACTTAATAGAGGACCATCTTGTGAACACAGAAGCACAAGATCGCATCCATGTGGTAGGCCTTCAAATCCTTAAAAATAGTAGGTTATATGATTTCTCTTTTCCAGTTTATTCCAAATGTTGTAATGTCCCCATTTTATATAATGGACATACAAGACAAGCATTGCAGATTTACCAGATATGCTGATCTTCAGACTGCTCTTCCTCATTGCCAGATAGATTTGACTGAGCTTCACATTAGCCTCGAATAGAGTGGGAAGTTAGAAAATGACAGGGTAGGCATGGATGTTGACCTACGTGGGTCCTTGAGATGGTGTGATAGGCCCTCCCAATGTGGAACCTGTGAATACATTCCTTTGCATCCCCAAAGATTTTGCAGATGTAACCAAGTTAAGGAGCTTGCCCGGGAGAGAGCATCCTGGGTCCTCCAAGTAGGCCCAATGTCATCACAAGGGTCCTTATAAGAGGGAGGTAGGTTGGAGTAATGAAAGGAAGGGGCTATATATCAAGGAATGCCGGCAGTCTCAAGAAACTGGAAAAATCAAGAAAACAGATTCTCCCCTAGGACTTCCAGAAGACAAGCTGCCCTGCCAACACCTTGATTTTAGCCCAGTAAGACCCCTTTCAGATTTCTGCCCACCAGAAACATGAGGACATATTCGTGTGCTTTAAGTCACTAAGTTTGTGGTAATTTGTCATAGCAGCAACAGGAAACCAATAGAGATGGGAAATGTGTGATTGGTTGGTGATGAGTGTAATAATACGAGCTTGCTGTGCACTGAACACTTTACATATGCTACCTTATTTCATCCCAGCACAACACTGGGAGTCAATTTCTAATTTCCCAGATACAGAAATGAACTTAGATTAAGTAACTTGTCCAAAGCCAGCAAGCTAGAAAACGTCATAGAAGGGTAAAGATTGAACCCAGGTTTCAAGTCTTTCTGAGCCCTTGCCTCTGTGCTATACTTTACCACCCTGATAGGGAGGTGAGCCCCTGGCTTGGGAGATTGGGGGAAATGTCGCCATTGAGTGAGCTAGCAAACTCAAGAAGAGAAAAGGAGAAGAGGAGGTTTTCCTATAATTGCAGGTGACAGAACCAGAGTAGTCCAGTGGGCACTTAAGTACACAGATTTGGATCCAGGAGAGAAATTTGGGCCAGGAGCAGACACAGAGCAATTGTGGGTCTAATTGTAGTAGTAGATTCTACAGAAATAGAGTAAACCATTTAGTGAGGCCACAAAGGTTAAAAGAAAAGAAAGCTAAGGGTAGAACTTTGAGAAAACCAAGTATATGAGGGATAAGTAGGGGAAAAAAAGTAGCTGTAAACAGATACTGAGAAGCCTCAAAAACATTATGCTCTAAGAAAGAAGCCAGATACAAAAGGCCACATATTGCATGATTCCATACACATAAAATGATGTCCAGGCTAGGCGCTGGGGCTTATGCCTGTAATCCCAACACTTTGGGAGGCTGAGTTGGGCAGATCACTTAAGGTCAGGAGTTCGAGATGAGCCTGGCCAACATGGTGAAACACCGTCTCTACTAAAAATACAAAACTTAGCTGGGCGTGGTGGCAGGGACCTGTAATATCAGCTACTCGGGAGGTTGAGTCAGGAGAATCGCTTGAACCTGGGAGGCAGAGGTTGTAGCGAGCCAAGATCGCGCCACTGTACTCCAGCCTGGGTGATAGAGTGAGACTCCATCTCAAAAAACAAATAAAATAATGTCCAGAATAGGCAAATCCACAGAGACAGAAAGCAGATTAGTAGTTGCCAGGGACTGGGAGTTGGTGAAATTGGGGAATGACTGCTTGTGGGTAGTTTCCTTTTGGGGTGATAAAAATGTTTTGGAACTAGATAGAGGTGGCAGTTACACAACATGGTGAATGTACTAGATGCCACTGAACTGTTCACTTTCAAATGGTTACTTTTATGTTATGTGAATCTCTGCTCTGTGGAAAGAAAAGTAATAATAAGAAGAAAGACTAAGAAGCTCTGTGGTCTGGGGATGGTAGGAAAAGCTAAAGAGTGATGTGCAGTGTGATGACTAATATTGAGTGTCAGTGTCTGTGAGGGTGTTGCCAAAGGAGATTGACATTTGAGTCAGTGGGCCAGGAGAGGCACACCTACCCTCAATCTGGGTGGGCACCATCTAATCAGCTGCTGGCACAGCTAGGATAAAAGCAGGCAGAGGAACATGGTAGGACTAGACTGGCTTGAGTCTTCCTGCCTTCATCTTTCTCCCGTGCTGGATGCTTCCTGCCCTCAAACAGCAGACTCCAAGTTCTTCAGCTTTTGGACTTTTGGACTTACACCAGTGTTTGCCAGGGGCTCTCGGGCCTTTGGCCACAGGCTGAAGGCTGCACTATTGGCTTCCCTACTTCTGAGGTTTTGGGACTCCGACTGATCCACCACTGGCTTCCTTGTTCCTCAGCTTGCAGACAGCCTGTTGTGGGACTTAACCTTGTGATTGTGTGAGTCAATTCTTTGTAATAAACTCCCTTTCATATAGACATCTATCCTATTAGTCCTGTCCCTCTAGAGAACCCTGACTAGTACATGCAGAAATTGTGTGGTTTGTAATATTTCTTAATTTTTATTTTCTGGTCAAAGAACAGTTGTTCTTTAGAATAGTATTTGTATATGCTGGCCACAGATACTCCATGGGACACAGTTTGAGGAACAGTTTTTCATGGAATGAGGCCTCATTTTAACAGAGTACAATGTAAGGGTCACGTTTGGCCACAAGTGCCATAGCGGCCACTCATGAGGTTTCAATAAAATGTAAATTCTCTCTGATGCTACTTGAACTATTCTTTCACAACAAACATTTGTTAAGCATCCATCCACCATTTTCTGGGTCACTGCAAAGATACAAAAGAGATCAGAAATGGATATTACACCAAACATTATGTAGTAAGGGATTTTTAAAGTAACAAAAGTGAGTAACAAATGTGACAAAGGTAGTAGAGACTTTGGTTAGTGAGGAAAGTGCAGCTCAGATGCAGCAGTAATTGAGGGGAGGAGAAGCTCGGGGACCAATGCATGCAGGAGGTGAGTCTGGGCTCAGATTCCCAGAATGAATAGAGTTGGCAACATGCAGATGGCACAAACAAGCACTCCAGGAAGAGAGAACAGTGCAAGGCGGAAGATACAGCTGTGTGTGGGAAACAGAACGGAGATCCGTCTGTCAGCTTGCAAGGTTCTCAGACCTGGCTGCATGTTAGAATCACTTGGATCCCACCCTACATCAATTAAAGCAGAATCGTTGGTCATGGGGGCCCAGCCATTGCTGGTTTTGTTTTTGTTTTTTAAAGCTCCCCTGGTGATTCTTGTACAGCCAAAGTTGTACCCACTAGGCTAAGTTGGCTGTTCTCAACTATGGTGTGGGGGGGTCTACTGATGTTCAATTTGAGGTATGATAGGCATTACTTCTCAAACTTTAGTACATGTTAGAATATCCTGGGGAGCTCATTAAAACACAGATTCCCGGGCCCTGCTCTCAGAGATTCTCATTCAGTAGGTCTGGGGTGGGGTCCATGAACGTGTATTTCTATCAAGCTCCCAGGTGATGCTGCTGGTCTATAGATACCACACTGAGTAGCACAGATGTGAATAATTTGATATAATGATAAAAGAACAGTAAAGGAAAGTTTGCAAATGGCTTGCTTTCTTAAAGGATATACATCCAGGCCAGGCATGGTGGCTCACACCTGTAATCCCAGCAGTTTGAGAGGCCAAAGTGGGAGGATTGCTAGAGGCCTGGAGTTCCAGACCAGCCTGGGCAACATGATGAGACCTCATCTCTCTAAAAAAAAAAAAATTTTTTTTGTTTAATTAGCCAGGCATGGTGGTGCATGCCTGTAGTCCCAGCTGCTCAAGAGGCTGATGTGGGAGGATCACTTGAGCCCAGGAGGTCACACCACTTCACTCCAACAGAATGAGATCCTGTCTCTTTAAGAAATAATAAAAAAAAAAAAGTATACACAACCAAAGTGGATTAAAGCTTTTGACTGGGAGACAACATGGTGGCCTTAGGGTGACTGTGCCAGTGTTTACAAATATCTCACAGCTCAACACCCTCTATATCCTGTGCATCATGATAGGGAGACAGTCATGAAGCTCTGGGCTAGAACAATTAGTTCGTGAAGCAGAGTGATGACACAGAAGCATGGAGAAGAGCCAGTTCATGAAGGGTCCTCCCTGCTAAACCATGGATGCTGTGAGCAACCGCAAGGTCTTTACAAAGGTTGGAACTGAACAAAGCCATTTCTCAAGACAAATATGTTTATAGCATCTGTTCAAAGGTGATGACAGTAATGCGAATTGATGGAGCCTAACCTGGAGAAGTGGCAGTGGAACTGGAAAGAGAAAATAGATGTGAGAGATGGGGCAGAAATGGCAACTCCACTCTTCCAGTTGCTCAAGCAACTCCTTTTTCATGCCTCCAACCAACCTATCAGAAAGCCTGCTGGCTCTCCCCACTTCTTCCATCCCACCATCTCCGCCCAGTCCAAAGCATCACCATCTCTCACCTGGATTAGTTCCATTGCTTCCTAACTGCCTTTGCCCTCCTACAATCTATTCTAAAACATAAGCCAGAACAAGTCACTTTTCTGCTCCTGTATCACTTGCAATACGAGCTCAAGCCCTTACAGCGGCCTACAAGCATGGCACGATCTGGCCCCCTATTATCTTTCTGTCATCGGTTCATTCTACCCGCCCATTTCTCTCATTCTGCTCCAGTCCCATTGACTTCCTAACTTTTTCTAGGACCTTGCTTCTCAAAATGTGGTCCCTAGACCAGTATTTCAGCATCAACTGGGAGCTCAATAGAAATGCAGAGTCTCAGGTCCCACTCTGGCCCCACTGAATGAGAGTCTGCATTTCATCAAGACCCTGAAGGGATTCCTCTACCCCTCTTTGTGAGGAGCACTGATCCAGAACAGCCCAGAACACTCCTACCCCTGGACTTTGTCATTTCTCTACCTATACAGCTTACCTGCTGGATATCCATGTAAATCGGTCCCTGTATCCTTCTCTCAAATGTCACTTTCTCAATGTTATACTTAAAACTGCAATGCCTCCACAGCAGGGCACTCCTTAACCCCTCTGATGCCTTTATTTCTCCCACAGTATTTGTCACCACCTGAAAATGGTGGCCTCTGAGAGTCAGAATAAGGTGTGGAGAGGTGAGGCACAGGACTACTACTTTTTTAAGTCTTAAGCTTGTGCAGGATTATTTGACGTTTATATTGTGTACATGTGTATCTTTCACTTGTTCGTTTGTAGAGATTAAAAACTGCCAGAGAATAAAGTCTGAGTTCCCATCAGGCTTCATGAGTTAGGATGTTGAGGTCAGCCTCAGCTTCATGGCCAATGGATGAGTACTGTGGGCAAGAAATAAATCTTTGCTGTTTCAAGCCGCTGACATTTTGGAGTCATTTCCACAGCCAACTTCAAGCTTCTCTTGACTGCTGCAGGAAGGGACAATTGAAATGGAAGAACACAGTTGTTGAAAGAGTCAATAGGGATGAGGCCCAGTAAACAGTCACAACAGAGCCACCTCCTTTCCATGGAGGTTATAACTCAAATGTATAGGATGTCACCTCTTGCTGAAAGGCTGCAGGTAGTCCACAGATGTGGTTTATCTGCTTAGGATAGTATTTGCTTAAATGTTCAAACAAGGGAGATGGGAAATGTGTGTGTGTGCGTGTATGTAATTTATTCTCCTCTTAGCTATAGTCTCCACTACTCCCCATTACTTACAACAGCCTCAGTTGACTCATTTACTTGCCTGAATAGCCCTGAAGACATTTGGATTTGCAACACTGGCCTGTCCATGCATCAAACCCATTGAGAGGAGGTAGAACAGGCATTAGCATACTCACCTGATAGACAAGAAAACAGAGGTCCCGAAAGTCTAAGAGGCTTCAAAAATGACACAAGTCAATGGCAGAGCTGGGACCCCAACTCGGGACTTCTGATGCCTCTGTTCAGAACAAGCTGAGGATGTCCCCCTTCGGAGACAGCTGCTGTCTGCTACTGCAGTCATCCTAGGAGGTTAATGCATTGATTGCATGCTCTGTTGTCTAATCAGCCCACACACTGCTTGAGTTTATCACCAAGCAAATTCTCATTTGTTTTTAACAGGAAAATCACTCCATCCCAAAATGCCTTAAACCAAACTCTGCAATCTCAACAAACAGCTTGCCTTTTAAATCCATAAGCTAAACACAAGGCTCTTTGCATTCTTTCAGCCAAGCCATTGCAGCTCTTCTCTCTTTCAGTCTGAACTTGTTTTTAATAAGTACAGCCTAGAAAAGGAATTAAAGAAATGACTCCAACAGAGAATCTCTAAGGTATATTTTTAAGTGCAAAAAGCAAAGTGCAGGCCAGGCACCGTGGCTCACACCTATAATCCCGGCACTTTGCTGGGCCGAGGTGGAAGGATTGCTTGAGCCCAGGAGTTTGAGACCAGCCTGGGCAACATAGTGAGACCCCGTCTCTACAAAAGATAATAAATTAGCTAGGCATGGTGGCACATGCCTGTAGACCTAGCTACTTAGGGAGTTGAGGCAGGAGGATGGCTTGAGGCCAGGAGGTTGAGGCCACAGTGAGCCATGATGACGCCACTGCACTCCAATTCTGGACTCCAGAGACCTGTCTCAACAAAAACAAAAAAGCAAAGTGCAGAAGAGTATATATGGAATAAACCCATTTGGATAAATGGAAAAAATACATCTATTTACATATATGCATTTATACTTATGTTTGCAAAAATGTCTCCAAGGATGCACATGATACATTATGGCCATGCCTGGAGAGCAGCCCGGGGGTCAGGAGTGAAGGGGGCAGGCACTGTGGGTGACTCGTGCACTCAAGCCCTGCCAACTCCAACAATTCTCTTCTGTGACTCTGCCTGAAGGTAAAAGTGCTGAGAAGCCACACACCCTGGGGCAGCCATCAATCAATGATCAGCAGGAATTAGTAGAGAAATGTACCAACTCCTTCACCTCTTGGGTGGGATGATTCTGAGGTACATGCTGTACGTCAGTTCCCAGAGTTCCTCAGCATGACTCAGCTCCAGTTGCCCCCAAAGCAGATGCACTCAACAACACAGCCTTTTCTGGCTGACTTCGTTTTCTGTATCCCTTTCCCACTCCCTTAATCTTCCAAATGAATTTCAAGTCCTATCTCAGGACTGGTTTCTGGAGGAATAATGCTGTCCAATAGAAATTTCCTCAATGATGGAAATGTTCAATGTCTGCACTGTCCAATACAGTAACAACTAGCCACATTTGGCATTTAAATTTAACTTGATTAAAATGAATAAAATTTAAAATGCAATTCCCTGGTCACATAGCCACATTTCAGGTGCTCAACAGCCACATGGACAGCACATGATAGTCCTTTTTCATCATCGCAGATGGTTCTATTGGACAGTACTGGTTTGCAGTGCATTGGAGCAAATGAGTGTAGACTTGTACCATATGTGTCAAGAAGCAAGAAGATGTTTCTAAAGGGGAAAAGGATATAATATACTTCTACGAGTGTCTCTGAAATCTGTGTGTGGGGTCTGTGTGTGAAACCTGACTCTGACTCAAGTACTCCTCTAAATCTATTACCTAAACCTTAACCTTTCTGTTCTCAGCTAAGGGCCAGGCTGTTTCAAACCCCTGTGGCATCTTTGTGCAAATAAGACCAAGGTGCCTCTCCCTCCCAGAGGAAGCAATCCCATGTCAGTGCACACTGGATCTGAGCAGTGCCACTAAACAGGGTCCACCTAACAACACTGCACAAGTCTGGCCTAAGGGCCAAGATTTGAAATTTAAAAGGCAGGAAGAGGTTTTTCATTGCTCTATGTTCTGCATCTCAATACTTCTTTTAGCAATGAGTGCAGAATGGCAGGGCTTGAGTTTGTGAGTTGGCAGGAAGGCCACAGGATAAAGGAAATACCAAGAACAACACTTTTTAGAAAAACACTAATAATACTACAAGTCAAAAGTATGGTCTTTGCTGGGCACAGTGGCTCACGCCTGTAATTCCAACACTTTGGAAGACTGAGGCGGGAGGAGAGCTTGAGGCCAGGAATTTTAGACCAACCTGGGCAACATGGCAAGACTTCATCTCTACCAAAAAAAAAAAAAAAAAAAATTTAAATTTAAAAATTAGCCAGGGTTGGTGGCACACACCTGTAGTCCCAGCTACTCAGGAGGCTGAGGCAGGAGGATCCATTTAGCCCAGGAGTTTGAGGCTGCAGTGATCCCTGATTGTGCCATTGCGTTCCAGCCTGGGCAACAGAACAGGACTCTCCCTCGAAAAATTAATTAAAAAGAGAAGAGCTTTGCTCCTCATCGGTAAGCTTTAACTCTCAACCTGCTCTTACTCAAAGTATAACAAATTGCATTAATTCAAGTTGTATAACCCAGTTATACCATTTTTCTGTTGGGCACCATAGCACTCACTGCAGAAAATCCCTTCCATCTTGAACATTTTTCAATTTTTACCCTTTCTTTCCATTCCCTTTCTGTGAAACAGGCATGACTTCTTAATCTTGTGTTGACGTGGAATGATACTCTAGTCATCTTGGCTTGATCTAGTGTGCCTCATTGTCCTGATCAGAAAAATCAGAAACTTTGGGGGACCTGAAACATCATCTCTCTGGACTTGTTGCAAAGGTTAATGTTCAATCTGTTAACTTATTTAATAGCTCCCCTTCCTGCTCCTAGGAGAGGTTCTTTATCTTTTTAGTTTTGTGACAAGTTTGGCCACTTGCTAAGTGTCAGGTGCTGGGGATACAAGGGCAAACTTCTGCCCTCAAGGAGCTGCGGTCTACCTGGTGGTACAGATGAGTGTGATGAGAAAATATTCTGCCCTGTAACCCTGCCCCTGCTCAGTTGTTCATTAACTCAGAGAAGGGATGAGATCTGGAAACAGTGAAAATACGATTCACCTCTGGGCTTTTGAGTTCCGAAAGCCTCATGCTCAGGAGAGGCAAATAGAACTCATATGTGGAAATACCATCAATATTGAAGAATATAAAACAATACTTTGCCGCTTTCTTCCAGTCACTCCTCTCCACCAGATGACTCCCTGTGGGAGAGAGGTTGCCGGAGGGGCAGTTGTACACACACAAGTATGTTTTTGGTCCTAGCATTGCTATGCCTGCATCCCACCCCCAGAAGACTCTAAGGTAAGGAGAGGACAGAAAGAATCTGTAGCAGACACCATTGGCTGTCCTGAACCCTGATAGTATTCAGACAGTGGGTGACAATGTACTGAGCCCCAGGGATTGAATCATGATTGCCATGGTAAACCAGCCATGGTAAACCAGCCATGGTAATCCAATGACCCAGTCCTGCCCAATGACTTGTGAAGGGAAAGGGTATTGTAAAGATTTTCCTTCTTGAAAGAAAGTGAAATACCATTTCTTGCTGCTTTGGGTGTGGTCAGGAGAAAACATGGTGCTTGGCATCACAGCAAGTATGTTATAACTAAGGGGGAAGCCAAGAGAATGGCTGAGAAAGCTTCACGGAGCTGACTACCTTAATTAGCCTGTCTACTTCCAACCTTCTTGCCATATAAAATGATTCAATCCATACTTTCAAGCCATTTGACTTGCAAGCAAAAGCCTTCTACAACATGGGCCTATGGTCTCTGGAAGAGGGGTCTCACGCAGCCATGCATGAGCATGCCCGGGTGTTCCCCATACATTAGAGGCTGGCAGAAGAGGACAGTGTCTTAGGGAGCTCCACAGAAGTTCCTGTGACCAAGCACAGTCAGAACACATATGTTTATTCCTATGTCCCCCAGTGGAAACTGAGAGCTGAGAGAAAGCCTGGCTACATAGGCCCTTGACAATGGGATGAGGAACAGAGCCATGGGGAAGGGTGACAAAGAGCCAGGCAAGAAGAGGAACACCTCAGGTGATGCAGAAGTGAACAGAGGACCCAAAGCCCGGATCGCTACCTCCACTCCTCCAACTCCAAATTTAGACCCAATGCCACAGAAAAGGGAAGAGTCACGATTTTAGCAAATTTACATTTCCCCCACTCTGCTGAATGACAGGTTGAAATAGAAATTAACGTCAAATGCAGAAAAATAAGGTTTTATTTCTGCACATTAGAGCTTGAAGACCAAGATTTGAACCCACTCCCCAAGTCAACAGGCCATTACACCATCATGGGAAAAGAGACTTGAGAGCACTCAAGTGTGGTGCCTGTCAAAGACTGAGGAAGGGGCTCCCTGGAGTGAGTGCAGTAGAATGCCTAGAACACAAGTAGATTAGGAGTAAGGACACAGGGTAGCCAACGACAACCACATATTCCAATCCTGATTTCAAAAAGAAATAACATTTTAACATTAAAAATTCCATGAGACATGAAGGCAAGACAAAGGCAGAATGAAAGACAGTTCCTTAAGTAAGACTATTAAAAAATCTGTACTTTGCACAAATTTGTTTACATTTCAATAGAGCCCAGTGAATACTTTCTTGTTGGTTGGCACCAGTCCCTGCAAGCAGCATTTGGGAACAACATTTGGAGGGTACACCCCAGTGAACAATTTCTGGCCCATTGTGGTCATCCCCCAATATCGAAGTCCCTTCTTCCATAGTAGTAGAAACCTTGGTTTTCAGCCAGGTACATGGAAAGACTACATTTCTCAGCCCCTGTTGCTGCTAGTTGCAGCCATGTGGCTATGTTCCGACCAATGAGGTATGAGCAAAAAAGCCCTGTGACTGCTGCCAGGCACCTCCTTTAAAAGACAGCTGGTGCATGCCCATTGCACAGTTTTCTTCTTCATCCTTTCTCTCTCCTGCTGCCCAGAATTCTGACATAGTGGCTGACCTTCATTCTCTACCATAGATGGAAGGTAACACCCTGGGATGGTAGAGCATTGAGACGAGAAGAGTGTGGGTCCTTGAAGACGTCATGAAACACAGCAGCCACACACCAGCTCTGGACTGCCCCACTCTGACTTTGACATTGGAGAAGTAAAGTTCATTTTCTTGAGCTACTGTGATTTGAAGTCTTTGTTACCTACAGCTGGGGCTAATCCTTTCTGATACACGTGGCCACCAGCCATAATATGAGAAAGCCCCATGTCAAGAGCGTGAGGATCTGGGCTATTCAAGATGTGAGAAAGGCATGGCAAATCTCATCCATCACTGACCCCCAACTCACATCCTCTGTCCACCTCAACCACATTTATAACATGCTTAGTCCAACTTTTCCATTTCCTTAGTCAATTTTCTTTCTACTTTCTGTTAGGGCCATTTCATAAGATGTTTCAAGTTTTTTTTGATGTTGTTGTTGTTTGTTTTTTAGCACAGTAGAAATAGCAGTAGTTACTAAATAGAAACAACACAAGTAGCAGAGAATCTCATTATGCATGAATCTCATTATGCATGAAGTAAAAAAGAAACTTGATAAGAATCAAGTTTCAAAAGAGAAACCATAAAAGGCATTACTGTTCGCTCATATATGGCTTCCTTCTGCTTTCCCTGGGGGTAAACGGCACTCCCTGTGCAAGTCTCTTTATGGTAGACATGCATGTCTGGTATTTCTGTTTTAGGATATAGTGTGTCTCTCTAGGTCACAAAAAGCCATTGTTGATCACGTTATGAAGAGAAGAGTATTAATACATCATGAACATTTTTCAATACACAGCACTTTTCTGTCATCTTTCCAGAAAAACAGTATTGTGTGCTAATTGGAAAAGTAGGTTTCTAATACAACATTCAGTACTCTGTACTCAGTTTTGTTTTGTATAAGGAAACAAACCATACTGAGCAAATATAGCCACAAGACATCCATTCCACAAATTGGGCACTGGTTGAGTTTTTCACAGTAATTTGTTAGGTTATATTAAGAACCTAGGGAAGTCAGTACATAAAAATAATAATTATCTGTGGAATTTAAGAGCCTAACAAATTGCAGCCCTCTTTTCTGCCCAAGTTCAGGACCAATTGAGAAGTCCAGCCAGTGGAGAAGGAAATAATCAACTTTGTTACTAATAAGATGATTAAGGAGCATGGTTTTAAATCCAGCTCCAAATGGATTTCCCAATGTAGTCCCATTGACTTGAACTTAACTATGGGCTCCCCTGTTTCTGGGGCCAGTGCTTACCCCATAAGCTCCTTTCATAGTAGAGAGCAAACCAGAATGGACCCTTTATGTGGGCAGACAAATTTAGAAGAGAAATAACCCAAAAAACCCTGAACCAAGCATGCTCATCTCCTTCTACCAAATTCACTAAGTAGAGGTGTCACACCTTTTTCTCTGGTGAGAGGTTGTTAGAGAGGTGAGGCAATGGAGAGAAGTTAGACTTGTCCTCAGGTCCCTTTCCTCCTGTAGCAGACCCTGTCCCTGTCCCACCGCTATCCACCAGCTTTAATTTTGCCAATTAAAGCTGGTTTCCAACTGCCTGTCATCATCTTTTTGCCCAAAGGCCTTCTTCAAAGCCATGGAAGCAGCAGTCCTCAACCAATGACTGACCCAAGTTGATAAACAAACACCCCAACTCCCTTGCCCTAGTGGCTATAGAGCTCTGAGGTGCATATTCTATACTGTTTCCCAGAGCTTTCTGGCAAAACTAAGCCCCAGACACACACAAGGATAGCAAGCTCAATAATGCACCCTTCATTGGCTTCCTTCCTTTACCTGTCTCATCTTCCCACTTCCCTAGTGTGTCCTGGAATCACCACTCAGTATTTACTAGAGTAAATCCTTGCTCTCAAATACTTATCTCAAGGTCTTCTTTTAGAGCAGGGGTCAGCAAATTTTTTCTAGAAAGAGCCAGATACTAAATATTTTAGGCATTACAACTGCACAACTCTAGCATTGCAATGTGAAAGCAGTCATAGACAATATGCAAAGAAATGGGCATGGGCTGTGTTCCAACAAAACTGTATTTACAAAATAAGGTGGTAGGCTGGATTTGGTATCTGAGCCAGACCATAGTGTGCTGACCCTTTTTCTAGAGGAATTTGAGATAAATCATTCCCTGAATTTGTATTTTTATACCTGTGTAACAAATTATCACAAACTTGGCAGCTTAAAACAACACAAATGTATTATCTCACAGTTTCCATGGGTCAGAAGTCGAAGCACTATATAACTGTGTTCTCTGTTCAGGGTCTCACAAGGCTGAAATAAAGCTTCCAGTTGAGCCATGTTCTCATCTAAGGCTCAGAGTCGTCTTCTAACCTCACATAGTTGTTGGTAGAATTTAGTTCCTTGCAGTTGTAGGACTCAGGTCCCAGTCTTCTTGCTAGCTGTCAGCCAGGGACCATTTTCAGCTCCTAAAGGCCACCATTACCTGACACACAGCTCTCTGCAACATTACAGTTTGCTTTTATTTTTTTATTTCCTTTTAATTTTTTAGAAAAAGATTTATAGACAAAAAAAGGGAAGTGAGGCACAGAAATCGGAAGTGAGGTACAGAAACAACTGGTTTGGTTACAAGTTGGTGTTTACCTTATTTGAACACAGTTTGAACACTCAGCAGTGTATGAATGGTTGAAGTATGGCTGCTGGGGTTGGCCAAGACTCAGCTATTGTTACAGGCACATACTCCTAAGTTAGGTTTTCAGTCCTGTCTACCTATTAAGTTAGGTTGCAGTTTGTCCACAAGGACTCAAATATAGAATTATGGTGTCCTTCTCAGGCCATATTTAGTTTGCTTTAACAATTCCCCCGGTTTTGGTCATTTTCTCAATTTTGAAAGATTGACCAAAACTTTAGTCATTGATATCACTATTACCATCATAAATGTACTTATTTGGTCTTGAAACCCACTGGGAAACAGTAGAACAGTGAGTTTTCCAAAGGTAGGAACAAGGACTGAGTAGAGGGCACCCCCTCATGCTAGAACATCCTGTTTACAGGAGAAAAACAAAATCTGGTCTGTTACAGGATCTATGTGTTTCCTTAAAGTATTAGTTTGGTTATATCACATTTAGCATGAGCAGCTCCATTTTGGTTTGGTTTTGTGTGCTGGGGTATAGTGCATAAGCTCAGTCCAAAACAGTGGCCTCCCATAATGTTGTTTTTTAAAAAAATTCCCTCTTTTTGGTCAGGTTCTAGCTTAGGTGAGAGTGTAACAAAACTTAGGGCCTTAGTGCCACTCTCAGTTACCATCATTTTGGGTTTCCAGTCTCAGCATGACATTCATAAGTTACAGTGACCTCATGGTCATACATTTCTTTCAGCTGTTGTCATTCCAGTTGAAGAGAGGCCATTTGGCATTTTAGAGGTGGCTGTATGCAAACATTTAAAAACTTGGAGAGAATTTGGCGCACCAGGGTGACTATTACTATGACTATCATTATGACTATCAGGAGGATAATACCAAGAGTTTGGAGTATGCTCCCAAAGAATGAGCTAGGTAAAGAGTCTATTCACTTTACTAAGCAGTCTTATTGTTAATCCCCTGCAACTGAATCTCTATAATGCCTGATGTTTTCTCCATAGGCCATAAGTGCCAGCAGCTGCACAGATACTTCTCTGTTTAGCCAATTCTATTATTTAGCATAACTTTCACGAGATAATTTAAAGTCTGTTGTGTAACCATAGCCTTTATAGTGGAATCTCCTATAAAGCCTATCACGAGGGATACATTTCTAATCATTGCCTCTTTTATTCCAAACCATGGAAAAAGGACCTAACAAATGATGCCCTTCTAGAAGAGTGAAGGCTTCCTGGCATTTTTTTTTTTAACTCATGATGTTGGTTAAGAGGAGTGAATCAATGTTCTGTATTTGACTGATTATGAGGCAACGTATATACCATTATAGTTTCTCACATACATTGGGCTTTCATCTTTTATCTATCAAAGTATAAGGTTATCCATGTATAAGGCTGGCTGCAAAATCCTTCACAAATAAAAGTATACCCCATAAGTGCACATAACAGCCCCCCTTTTCATTTCTGTTGTTCATAGAGGCATAAACAAGGAAAAATATTCAAAGATAAGAGTCTCATGATAGCAGAGAAGTCTTACTCCATGAACTTGGGAAAAGCTGTTCACGTTAAGAATGCCATCTTCTTCTGGGGGTAAACTTCCCTGGTTAGCTTTACCTTAAGGGTTCCAATGGGTGTACAGTTCCAAGAGTGTGGAGGGCCCCTTCTGAGTTTCTTTAAAACCAGCGAGATAATTATTTTAAAGAATTCACTTGATTAGTTCAGACCCTCCCAGGATTATCTCTCTTTTGATTGACTCAAAGTCAACTGATTAGGAACTGTAATTATGTCTTTAAAATATTTTCACCTTTGAGTTATAGTGTAACCTAGTCACAGAGCTAGTCTGCAGTGAGGTAAGAGTTAAACCCAGAATCCTGACTCCATAGCTCATGCTGTTAACCACTTTTTCATACTGCCTTGCCTCTGAGAGTTTACATACAATTCCCCACATACCCAACACAAGCCATCTAAATCAGACACTATTATGCTGCATAGCTTTCTTAATATTTAAAAGTTGGCCAAGCAATCCTTCAGTCTTTTTTAAAAAAGTCAAACAATACTTGCACAAATTGGGCTTTGGACAAACCTTTCCTTAAACTAGAATTAATCAACTATGCCAGATATGAATGAAAACTCAAGACTTGAGTTGGAAGAAATGATATAATCAATATTGCCTTTATTATTGCTTGCTTTCTCAGATGAAACAATGACTGTGAAAGTCAATTTTAAAAAGGGAAGAGGAAGGAATCAAGTATTAATAGAGCATTGCATTCATTATTTCATTTGAGTCTGACATCACCCCCAGAAAGCCTATTATTATTGCAGATGAAACTAACCTTAAAGAGTAGAAAAAGTCTTCAAATTGTTGCATAATGTCTAATCTCCCCTTCTTCATGAGTAACAGAAGGCTGGATTTATTCAGGGTAACGATGTCATCAGCTAAAAGACCACATTTCCCAGGCTCCCTTGTGGCTAGGTGTGATTATGGGACAAGTATTTGGCTAATAAGAGCTAAACAAAAGTGTGTGGGCCCTCTTGGGAGGTTGCTTAAAGAAAGCTAAATCAATCAAGAGTTGACTTTTTTGTCCTTTCTTCCTTATACTTTCCTGCTATTTGGAACTCTGGCATGATGGCTAGAGCTCCAGCTGCCACCTTGAATCTTCAGGCAACCTTGAGATGGAAGCAATTTGCTAAGATATGGAACGGGAAAGTACAAGGAACTTATATCCCTGATGATCATGGAACTAGAGCCATCATACCAACCCTGGGGTTCCCAGCTTTGGAATGATTGTTTTGCAAGAGAGGAAAAAAAAACTTCTACCACTTTTAAAACACTGTTATTTAGAGTTTACCTTACACAGAGCTTAGTAACTGATGGAGATGACCTAAATAACCCTCCCTAGGTCACCCCTTAGTAAGAAGATGCATAATGCAAACCTTACTCTCAGACTACAGTAACTTGGGGCTAATCATCTATATGTTTTGTTTGGAAAGTGGGGATGTTACTTTGGTTGGGAGATGAAGATAACCTTGTCTGACTTCATGGACTTCAGTCAAGTTACTATTTCTTTTATTTATTTATTTATTTATTTATTTATTTATTTGTTTATTGAGATGGAGTTTCACTCTTGTCGCCTAGGCTGGAGTGCAATGAGGTGATCTTGGCTCACTGCAACCTCCACTTCCTGGGTTCAAGTGATTCTCCTGTCTCAGCCTCCTAAGTAGCTGGGATTACAGGCGCCTGCCACCATGCCTGGCTAATTTTTGTATTTTTAGTAGAGATGGGGTTTCACCATGTTGGCCAGGCTGGTCTCAAACTCCTGACCTCAGGTGATCCGCCCACCTCAGCCTCCCAAAGTGCTGGGATTACAGGCGTGAGCCATCACGCCCGGCATTAAGTCTCTATTACTTAGATTCTCTTTTGGATCCAGCTTCTAGCCTCTGCAAAGCTCCTTTTATTATTGCTGACAAAGATAATATGAATACATACAATTTATAACTACCTTCCACAGTTGAACCTTAGTCCTCTACAATTAGAACCATGTTTAGAGTATAATTTAACCTGTTTTTGGGTTGTTATAATAAATCTAACACATGCACATTGAAAAAATGAGAACCAGGTCAGGTGTAGTGGCTTACACCTGTAATACCAACATTTTGGGAGGCCAAGGTGGACGGATGACTTGAGCCCAGGAGTTTGAGACCAGCCTGGGCAACATGGCAAAACCCTGTCTCTAACAAAAAAAAAAAAAATCAGCAGGGTGTGGTGGCACATGCCTGTAGTCTCAGCTGCTCTAAAGAGTGAGGTGGGAGGATCACCTGAACCCAGGACGTTGAGCCTGGGTAACAGAGTGAGACCCTGTCAAAAAAAGAAAAGAAAGGAGAGAGAGAGAGAGAGAGAGAGAGAGAGAGAGAGAGAGAGAGAGAGAGAGAAAGAGAAAGAAAGAAAGAAAGAAAGAAAGAAAGAAAGAAAGAAGAAAGAAAGAAAGAAAGAAAGAAAGAAAGAAAGAAAGAAAGAAAGAAAGAAAGAAAGAAGGAAAGTTTTTCCTCTCCAAATCTAGACTCAAGTCCCACTACCCAGAGGTAACATAATGAATCTTTCCAGAAAGTTATGTACATATACAATAATATATATAGATATCCATTATATTATAAATGAAAATACACTACATGCATGGTTTGCATTTACTGGGTATTGTATCATATAAACACATATAAGCCCCCAGGTCATTTATTATATGGCTATAGAGCATTCCATTGTATGAGTGCAGAATAGTTTATTTAACCAGTATTTCCTTATTACTGGACAGTTAGGTTTGTATTTATTTATTTATTTATTTTGAGAAAGGATCTCACTCTGTCACCCAGGCTAAAGTGCAGGGGTGCAATCTCGGCTCACTGCAACCTCTGCCTCCTGGGTTCAAGTGATTCTCCTGCCTCAGCCTCCCGAGTGCCTGGGATTACAGACACATGCCACCACATCCAGCTAATCTTTGTAATTTTTGTAGAAACAAGGTTTCGCCAGCCCCAGGTTTGATGTGCAACTCAAATATCTAGAAAAATGGCAGAATAATCCACTTCCATCCTGCCAGTTCGGTTTCATTGTACTGACAACCTCAGCTGGCATCATGGACCATGAAGAAGCAAGACGAAAACACACAGGAGGGAAAATCCTGGGATTCTTTTTCTAGGGATGTAATACATATATTTACAAATAAAATGCCTCATGGACTCTGGTGCTTCCAAAAAAAAAAAAAAAGAAACAGGGTTTCGCCATGTTGCCCAGGCTGGTCTCGAACTACTGATCTCAAGTGATCTGCCTGTCTCAGCCTCCCAAAGTGCTGGGATTACAGGTGTGAGCCACCACGCCTGGCCAGTATTTTCTAGTGTAAATAATGCTACCATATACATCCCTGAACATGAATCTTTTTTGCACACTTTTGTCTCTGTAGGATGAATTCCTAGAGGTGGAATTGCTGTATCAAAGAGCGTGTCTAGCTTTGAATTTCACAGTTATTGCCAAAGTGCTCTGCAGAGATTGTTCAAAATTGCACTGCCCCCGACAAGTGGATGAGTGTGTCTATTTCTCTTCCCTGCCCATATTGGCTATTAACAAATCACTGGATCTTTGTCAATCTGAAATTATTTTAATGTACTTTCTTGATATTTTAATTTCCTTTTTAAAATTATACATGAAAGTAAGCATTGTCACTATTTATTGACCATTGAGATTTCTTGCTCTGAGAACTGCTTACTCATGTCCTATCCCATTTTTCTGTTAGGTTCTTTATCTTTTTCTTATAGATTTATAAGAAATTTTTGTAATTTTAGGAAATTAATTCTAAGTCATATATGTTGCAAAGTCTTCACTAGTATGTGTTGTTTTCTAACTCTGTTTATGATGATTTTCTCTGCAGAAGCTTATTTATTTCTAGTGAAATTTATTAATCTTTTCCAGATTCCTGACCTCAGGATATCTTCTTAGTTTTATGTCATGCCTCGAAAGACTGTTTCCAAGTTAATTGCTTCGAATTTTAGTCTTGGATTTTTTTGTGTGTTTTATTTTTAATTTTTATTTTTGTTGTTATATTTTTTGAGACAGAGTCTCACTCTGTCACCCAGACTGGAGTGCAGTGGCACGATCTCGGCTCACTGCAACCTCTGTCTCCCAGGTTCAAGCGATTTTCCTGCCTTAGCCTCCTGAGTAGCTGGGATTACAGGTGCCTGCCACCACGCCCAGCTAATTTTTGTATTTTTAGTAGAGATGAGGTTTCACCATGTTGGTCAGGCTGGTCTTGAACTCCTGGCCTCAGGTAATCCGCCCACCTCGGCCTTCCAAAGTGCTGGGATTACAGGTGTGAGCCACCGTGCCCAGCCTATTTTTTTACATGTATATTATTGGTCCCTCTATTTAAGGAGAGATGTAGTGACTTCATTTTGTTTTTCTCCATATAACTAGAGAGGTATTCCAAAGCTATTTATTGGATAACCCATCTGTTTAGATTTGATATGCGACTTGCACTATATTTTAAATTATCATATGGATTTGGGTCTATTTATGAACTCTTTGTTCTATTGTTTTCTACTCAATTTATTCTTGGTCCAGAAACAAAACTATGTTGCTTTATAACATATTTTACCAGCTGGTCAAGCTAATAACCACTCTTTACCCATTAATCACTTTCCCCCAGAGGTCCCTAGCCATTCTCACATGTTTATTTAAATCCATAAATGTTGACTGAGCACTTGTGAAGTACCAGGCAGCGGGCTAAGCACTTAGGATACAGCAGTGAACAGAACAGGGAAGATCCTGGTCCACAGGGTGCTTACATTCCACCTGGAAGAGAAAGACATAAACAAATCAGTCAGATTGGTACAGTATCTGAGGGTGGCAACTGATATAGAGAAGGACAAAACAGGGAATGAAGATAGGAAGTAGGGGAAGTAGAGAACCAGGTAGTCAGAGCAGACTTCATTGAGAATCTGGCAGTTGAGGTGAAGGAGTAAGCTGCACCAATATCTAGGGGAAGACTGGTGGGAACAGCACATGCAAAGGCCCTGAGGTGGGAAGTCAGTGTACCTGGCGGAAAGTGAGTGAGAAGAACGTGAGGGCAGAGAAGTAACAAGGAGTGACGTCAAGGAGGGCCTCGCAGGCAAATGTAAAGACTTGGGCTGTTTCTCCGAGCAAGGTGAAAAGCCATTGTTGAGCAGAGGTGCATCATGAGCTAACTTAAAGTTCCAGAAATTGATGCTATCGGTATTTTGGTTGTGATCACGTTGAAATACTTCATTCATTTATGGAGGATTGATATCTTTATAATCCTGTGTCCTCCTATCTAAAAATCAGGCATGTGGCAATATTATAAATGTATAAAATGACAAAAAGATCCACTTCTAACAATGTACTCTACAGATAGACTTGCATATGTGCAAAGTAACTTATGGAGAAGCATCATTTATGATGAGAAAATACTGGAAATAACGCAGACATCCAGACATCCACCGATAGGGATTAAGTCAATTATGAGGCATGCACACGGCAGAATAATATGCCACTACAAAAACAGTAAGAACTTTTAGGTGCTGATATGGAATCATCTCCTTGATAAACTAAGAATGAAAACAAGGTACAGAATGGTGTGCATAGTACACTATCATGTGAGCAAAAAAGGGAAAAATTATATTATATATGAGTTTGCTTTTGTATGGATAAAATATCTCCATAAGAATACATATGAAACTGCTAACAGGACTGATCAGTAGGGAGGGGAACTGAGTAGCTTGAAGACAGGGATACAAATGAAATGTTTCACATATACCTTTTTCTATCTTTGGACTATTGAGCCATGTGAATATACCACCCATTAAAAAACAAATAAATATACATTTTAATGAAATGAAGTATGCCTTTATCTGAGGGCCATTTTGGAAATGTATCCAACAACAGCTGAAACAGAATTAGCAGAGACCTAAATCATATAGTAAAGATGACCTATATGATGTATCTTTACATGTCAGTTTTAATAAATGTGCAATAAATATACAAATCAATAAATAGACAAATGTAAGGCTGAATACATAAATGTGCTCATTTCTCTGCCAAAATAAAAGTGTTTTGGAAGAGGACAAATGACACAAAATGAAATTTGCACATTATCATTGTGCAAGTGAGCTAGGAGAGCTCAATCTCTTGGCCAGCCAATTGCAGATTAAGGCCTGTGATGAAGAAGGGTGCTATATAGTCTGCCCAAGGTAATTTATAGATTCAATGCCATCCCCATTAAGCTACTAATGACTTTCTTCACAGAATTGGAAAAAATTACTTTAAAGTTCATATGAAACAAAAAAGAGCCCTCATTGCCAAGACAATCCTAAGCCAAAAGAACAAAGCTGGAGGCATCACACTACCTGACTTCAAACTATACTACAAGGCTACAGTAACCAAAACAGCATGGTACTGGTACCAAAACAGAGATATAGACCAATGGAACAGAACAGAGCCCTCAGAAATAATACCACACATCTACAACCATCTGATTTTTGACAAATCTGACAAAAACAAGAAATGGGGAAGGATTCCCTATTTAATAAATGGTGCTGGGTAAACTAGCTAGCCACATGTAGAAAGCTGAAATTGGATCCCTTCCTTACACCTTATTCAAAAATTAATTCAAGATGGATTAAAGACTTAAATGTTAGACTCAAAACTGTAAAAACCCTAGAAGAAAACCTAGGCAACACCATTCAGGCCATAGGCATGGGCAAGGACTTCATATCTAAAACACCAAAAGCAATGGCAACAAAAGCCAAAATTGACAAATGGGATCTAATTAAACTAAAGAGCTTCTGCACAGCAAAAGAAACTACCATCAGAGTGAACAGGCAACCTACAAAATGGGAGAAAATTTTTACAATCTACCTATCTGACAAAGGGCTAATATCCAGAATCTACAAAGAACTTAAACAAATTTACAAGAAAAAAATCAAACAACCCCATCAAAAAGTGGGCGAAGGATATGAGCAGACACTTCTCAAAAGGAAACATTTATGCAGTCAACAGACACATGAAAAAAATGCTCATCATCACTGGCCATCAGAGAAATGCAGATCAAAACCACAATGAGATACCATCTCACACCAGTTAGAATGCTGATCATCAAAAAGTCAGGAAACAACATGTGCTGGAGAGGATGTGGAGAAATAGGAACACTTTTACACTGTTGGTGGGACTATAAACTAGTTCAACCATTGTGGAAGACAATGTAGCGACTCCTCAAGGATCTAGAACTAGAAATACCATTTGACCCAGCCATCTCATTACTGGGTATATACCCAAATGGTTATAAATCTTGCTGCTATAAAGACACATGCACACGTATGTTTATTGCGGCACTATTCACAATAGCAAAGACTTGGAACCAACCTGAATGTCCATCAATGATAAACTGGATTAAGAAAATGTGGCACATATATACCACGGAATACTATGCAGCCATAAAAAAGGATGAGTTCATGTCCTTTGTAGGGACATGGATGAAGCTGGAAACCATCATTCTGAGCAAACTATTGCAAGGTTCTATGAGCATGTCCTCACTCATAGGTGGGAAATGAACAATGAGAATACTTGGGCACAGGACGGGGAACCCTACACACTGGGGCCTGTCGTGGGGTTGGGGGAGGGGGGAGGGATAGCATTAGGAGATATACCTAAGGTAAAGGACGAGTTAATGGGTGCAGCACACCAACATGGCACATGTATACATATGTAACAAACCTGCACGTTGTGCACATGTACCCTAGAACTTAAAGTTTAATAAAAATAATAATAATAAAATAATAATTAAAAAGGGTGCTGTATAGTATATTAAAAGATGAAGCATCCTACAGGTTTAAAAAAATGAGTCTAATATGAGGGTTAGAGATTGTGGGATGGATATTGAGATTGAGAATGGGCTGTACAGATCTGTATTGGTCGGTTAGGGAAGGTTCACTGAGAAGGTGATATTTGGGGAAAAACATGAAGATGGGGAGGGAGCAGCCATGTCTGCGAGAAAAGCATTCTCTGTAGAGGAAACAGACAGTGCAAAGTCCCTGAGGCAGAAGCATGCCCGGCCTATAGAAAGGACAGCAAGGAGGCCAGTGTGACTGGAGCAGATGGAGTGGGAAAGCATAAGTGGTTAGGAGGGGATCTCACAGGGCTCTGTCAGCTGTCCTAAAGGCAGTGCCTTAATGAGATGGGAAACCCCCGGAGAGGAGGGAAATTGACTCTTTTGTATTATATACATATATGGGTGTTTTTTGTTTCTGTTTTTGTTTTTTTGAGACAGGGTCTCACTCTGTTGTCCAGGTTGGAGTACAGTGCATGATCATAGCTCACTGCAGCCTCAAACTCCTTGGCTCAAGCAGTCCTCCCACCTCAGCCTCCTGAGTAGCTGAGATGATGGGTGTGAGCCACCACACTTGGCTAATTTTCAAAATTGTTTTGTAGAGACAGGGATCTCACTTTCCTGCCCAGGCTGGGCTCAAACTCCTGGGCTCAAGCGATCCACCCGCCTCAGCATCCCAAAGTGTTGGGATTACAGGCATGAGCCACTGCGCCTGGCCAAAAATTCACTCTTATATTTTAAGAACATCCCTCTGGCTGCTGTGTTGAGAATGGGTCACAGGAAGTCAGAAGTAGAAGCAGGGAGGCCAGTGCCAAGATGATTTCCAGTTACTCCTCACTTGACTGCCCTCTGAAGCACATTCTTAGAACTATTCAAAATAAATATGTGTAAAGAACCTACATTTAGGCCGGGCGCAGTGGCTCATGCCTGTAATCCCAGTATTTTGGGAGGCTGAGGCGGGGGGATCACCAGGTCAGGAGATCGAGACCATCCTGACTAACACGGTGAAACTCTGTCTCTACTAAAAATACAAAAAATTAGCCGGGCATGGTGGTGGGAGCCTGTAGTGCCAGCTACTCAGGAGGCTGAGGCAGGAGAATGGCGTGAACCCGGGAGGCGGAGCTTGCAGTGAGCTGAGATCGTGCCACTGCACTCCAGTCTGGGCGACAGAGCGAGACTCCGTCTCAAAACACACACACACACACACACACACACACACACACACACACACACATTTAGTACACAAGCAGTCTTTAAAACACAATCCTTCTCCTGATTATAAAAATAATATATAGTCAGGGCAGAAGCCAGAAGCATATTAATAGATAAGAAAAAAATTTACCAATAGAATACCTCCCAGATACAACTACCTTTAACGTTTTGGTGTATTTCCCTCTCAGTTATCTGGTTTTATATAGCTAGATTCATAAAACACATACACTGTGGTATGCCACTTAATCGCTCAACCTAATATAATCAGCTTTTTATCACTAAAAGAATTACTTATTCTAATGGAAACATAATATTCTATTTTATGACTATATAAAATTTAACTCAACCAGTCCACTAAATTATTAGTCTTCTAGGTTATTTCCACTTTTTCACTACTATGGATAATGCTTTGTTATTTATAAATAATGCTTCAATGACAAGATTTTTTTTTTTTTTGAGGCGGAGTCTTGCTCTGTCGCCTTGTGTTGGAGTGTAGTGGCTGGATCTCGGCTCACTGCAAGCTCCTCAAGCCCCGGTTCACGCTTATTTCCTGCCTCAGCCTCCGAGTAGTTGACTACAGGCTCAGCCACCTCGCCTGCTAGTTTTTTGTATTTTTAGTAGAGACGGGTTTCACTGTGTTAGCCAGGATGGTCTCTGATTCCTGACCTGGATCCGCCCGTCTCGGCCTCCCAAAGTGCTGGGATTACAGGCTTGAGCCACCGCGCCCGGCCTTCAATGAAGATTTTTACGCATAAATTTTGGTCTGCATTTTAGATTTATTTTCCTTAGAACAGATTCCAGAGGTGGAATTAGCAAGTCAAACAGATAATATATTTTAGATTTTTGATACTCACTATCAAATTGCTCTCCAAAAAGGTCATGCCTATATAAATCCCCATAACTTTACTAAAGTCATAGACAACTTTTAAGAAAAAAAAAAAATCCCTAATTAGTATCATCCTCCTTTAAAAAGATTTTTTTAAAATGAGAACAAGCCATGATTTCACACATCATATGCATAGCAGAGAGAGTGAAAAATAAGATTCTGAATATGAAGGAGTCATTAGAGTTTTAAACCAAAGCTGCAGTTAAATTATGATCCTCCTCGAGGAGTACATATGAAACCCAGTGCACATTGGACATGCTTTATAGGCATCAAAGGAGTCATTACTAAATATATGTGGTTGCTAAGATACAAAACTGAGAACTAAGAATTAAATTTAACACGTTCTCCTCAAATTGAGTTATTTCAGGACTAGCCTTCTCTTTTTTATAAATGGCATAATATGGAGACGTTTGTGACAAATTGGTGTTCGGTCAGAAGAAAAGAAATGGGCAGAATTAGGAGGAAATAAGAAGTAGGAAGATGTGGGTTCCAGAACAAGGCCTTACTTCCTAATTTCATGTCAGTCATTTGACCCTTTGGGTCAAGTATAGTGGGAATAATATTGCCCGTCTTGTCTCGTCTGCCTCACAAAGCTTTTATGAAGACCAAATATGCTAATAAATGGCAAAGTGACATACAACGAGAGGGTGTTATTACCACATTGAAGTCTCAGGCCCACTGCTTTGGAAACTTATGTGTAATGAAGTTCTTTAATTGTTTTTGCTGGGTTTCTCTTGCATTCAATTACAGACGATTCAATGATCTGTTTGGGGGGAAATCCATTCAAAAAGGAAAGAATGGTAATGCAGGCCATAATACTGAGCCCCCGATTAGACTGAAGCTTCTTAAAGGGCAAGGATTGTATCTCATTCTCCCATGCGGACAAGTGTCCAAAACCCCATTAGGACAAAGTAAGATTATACACTCCTGCTTTGCCTTGTTTCTCAATGGTGTATTATAGATGAGGACCAGAAGGAGGCTCATGAACTAATTTCTTTCCTACCCCATCCCCACTTGCTTTTCCATATTCACCCTGAGCTGCCAGGCAAGCTACTGCTCATCACTCAAGTCAGCTCTTTCCCTGATCCCATCAATCCAGTCCCAGTCTTCCATTAGTGCCCGGTTCACCTGGTCACAACACCATCTCATTGGATGCTATGATGCCTTCTTCCCCACTGGCTGACCTGGCTCCACGGACCTGCCCTGCCATCTTATGCTCCTTTGTATCTGCTTCGGTGCCTAGCACAGGCTCAACACGTGTCCTCCCAGTAAAGGAATGGCTGGGTTTTCAAAGGCCTGGGCCACAAAAAAAGGCAAATGCCCACATGATGAAGGAGTCATTATGTATCTTGGTTCCAGAAACATAGCCATGAGCCAACCTCTCTACATAGATAAATTACTATATACTTACATGTGTTTATGTATACACACATCCAGGATTCTCTTGGTAACACAAAATGTTGAGAATGAGAATAGTAACAAGTTGAGGTTACTGAGGCCTGATACTAATCATGTTGAGGTCTTATATGTAAATAGAATTGGAGTATACTCAGGAGGGCAGAGGATTTTTTTATCTGGTTCTTCTCAATTCTCTATCAGAAACCTAATTCAGTGGTTCTCAGTCATCTGATGCACTATATAGAGGTGGAAACTAATAAATACTGATGTCTGCGATTCAGGTGTAATTGATCTGGGGTAAGACTTGGGCGTCTGAACCTTTCAAAAGCTCCCCAGGGATTCTAACATGTAGTCAAGCTTGAGAACCATTGTTCTAAAGTGTCTGGGGTGGAGATGACTCATCGAACTAATTAAACCTTCAGGCTGAACACACTGGGCTTCCTGGGCATCTGTATAAAGTCTCTTGATCGCTTCCACACTCTCCCTCTTTCACTCCCTCACTCTCTCACTCTTTCTTCTATTTATCCAATAAATTGCTTTGGAATGAGTCTGCTGCTTTTCAATTCAATCAGGAAGAGCCCAGATCCCGATGGTTCAAATTGAAGTGACCTGGGATCTTTAAGGCCCAGGACATAATGGTATAAATCGTGGACTATGAAAGGATGAGACAATGCCATTGACTCCCTCTCCTACTTCAGCTTGTGTTATATGGGTGGCCTTACTGATGGGAGGGCATTGGAGAAGCCCAGAGTAAACACTGATATGCTGGGATTTACCAAACCTTCGAAAAATTTCACTCTTGGAATCAGGCACAGACTATGTGAAATACCATCTGACTCCCATGTGATGAATATTATGTGGCCAATAAGTGTCCTAAGATTCTCTGAAGCAGGCAGTTCCTGCGATTTTCTTTTGAGTCCCATGACTCTTGGGGTAGGGTGGAGGATGGATGGAGATGTGTGTCTCAGTATCAGTGAAACAAAAGCACGCTACGTAATTCATCCTTGCATAGGGGAGTCAATCGTGGCCAGTCTCTGACTGTAAGTTCCCAGAGGGCTGGGTTCTTTTTTCCCATGGTTCTGATCATCACTGCCTCTCACAGAGAGATGATCCCCCAGCAGAGGCTCAATGAATATCCACAGAACAAATGCCCTCTAGCTCCTTGGTATTTCAATAAACCATTGATGCCCCATGATTTGCTTGTTCTCAAGTCAGAAATGGTTAATTTAGAGACACACAGGCCCTGAGGTTTCTTCCACTGGCCTTTTTAGAGGTGTAAGGTATGAACCACAAGGGTACAAGAGGCATGACTGAAATAACATGGGTACCTTCCTGGTGCCATGTCTCTCTGGGGCGGGGGGGTGCTCTCCTGGGGTGTATTGACGAACCAAGAGGTCACAAAAGACTGGGCTGCAGGCTCACTGGCAGTCACCTGGCTGGGTCTTGTCCCACGATCCTACATGGATCATCTCCCTGACAACCAGCATCTCAGCATGATTCAGATGAATATTACTTCTAAAACCCTGAGCTTCACAATTCTCCCAAAAAAATTGCATTATCCTGGGAGCTGATTCAACTGACGCTCCACTCAAATGTGATTGCTATAATCAGAGTCTCAACCATCATGAGGATTAAAGAAGTAAAAATCCATCCAGCTCATGATACTTTTCAGAAAACATCAAATGGCAATTGTGCCATGTCTTTTATCTCAGTGTGTTGCTTCTTTTTTTGGCCCATTATTTCTTTTTTTGTTATTACGTCACAGAATCAAGGATTTTTTTTTTTTTCTAAAAGAAATGATTACAAAAGATTGCTGTTTCCGCTGCCTATGAAAACAGAGGAAGCTAGTCCTAAGGCTTCTGCTGGAAGGAAGCCCTATTTCTATTTTCATTGGAAGATTCTCAAAGCAAGTTAATGAGGATTTCTCAGGGCCACGATGTTTGCCTCTTGCCCTCCATAATGTCAGCCAATTATCATGCAGACATAGTTCATGAAATTCCATGGAATAGATACATTTCATGGAGCTTTTTCCTACAGCTTTTTTTTTTTTTTTTTTTTCCAAATCCTGGAACAGGCCATTCCCCCGACAGATAGCATGACTTTTAATTACACTGGACAGCCTGGCTCCAAGCCACGAGTGCCAGGGCTGAGCCACAAGAATGCCAGCAGAGGCCTCTTGACATTCACACTCATTTCTGAATCGGATATTGCACCAGTTTTCCAGCTCCTAATTCCTCTTGTAGTATCAGATTTTCGTTTTAATTGGCTGCCAGAAATAAGCAAGCATTTTTACAGGGTAGGAGGCTGTGGAGTTTTAGGAAACTCTGCCATGATGAGTTTAGAAAAACTGTCAGACAAAGCAATGTATTGTTTCCTTTCTGTCTGATGTTGAATTTAATTCCTAGATTTATAGGCTATTAAATCGGCCTACCTGAAACTGGTTTGCAGATATTGCTAATTGTGATAATAGTGGCATTTCTCAAGCATTCCTTCCTTACGAACTAGGCATTCATATGCCTAAAAATCCCGTGCCTTGGGCAGAGGTGAACCTGCTGGACGGGGAGTCATGAGACCCAGGCTGTAGCCTTGATCCTGCCACTCCTCGGTTGTGCTATTTTGGGCAGGCACTTTCCTGAACCTCCTTTTCTTTTCTTTTTTTTTTTTTCTTTAAACTTCTCTAAATCTCTGTTTCTTCATTATAAAGTTATGTGTTGGGCTACATGGTCTATTTCAAGTCCCTTCCAACATCTACAGTACTAAGTAGATACAAATTCCTAAAACCTCACTCAGCCTAATTTTTAAAAATGAAAGACACAAGAAGAGAAAAAGAAAAAAAATTAAAAGAACCAAATAAATAACTTGGGTCTGTTTTTGCTCTTGCTAAGCTTTTAGTTTTGTGAGTACCAGTTTTTCCTATTATGTTAGAGAGAAGGATAGAAGGGTTTAAAAAGAAGAAAAGAAAAAGGCAGAAATAGAAAGCAGAGGCGCTGAGAAGGGAAGAAGCAAAGAGAAAGAGCCAAGTAGCATGGGAACAGAAGCTGCATCCCCCGGGCCTGCTGTTCCCCTCTTCTGCCAGTAGCCCTGAGAACTGCGACAAAGCACAACAGCGCGAGATGCTGGAAGCATTTCCCATTCTTATGGGTCATAATATAACTCGCTTCAACAAATAATGAGAGATCCCCTCTTCATATTTGAGGAATGGCAGTCTCAGGCCTCCGGAACTTGTAAGGAGATTGGGGAGACAAGATGTTCACAGAGAAAGCCATTTCAGGAGACAGAGAATTCAATCCAAGGTTGTGTGGTAGAGACAGGATGTTGTGGAGCAGTAGGAGAACAAGGGGACCTGTGTGGACTGAGGAGGTCTGAGAATGCAGGGGAGAGGTGGAACTTGATTGAACTTGAGAGTTGTTTGCAGGCTAGAAAGAACAGGAAGGACTTTCTAGATCCATCCATTCTTTCTCCTGCCACTGCTCCATCTTGTGGCAGGGGCCTTTGTGGCACAGCTTCCCTACATTTCTTCAGGTACTCAGCTATTGTTTTAAATCAACCTGCATGTATCATTATTAATGAAAGAATCAGCACTTTTCTTCAGAAAGAACCATTTGTCCAACACATTAAACATTTCTATTTCCTGCTAATGTGGGGCTAATTTCCTGAAAATTTTTATTATTTATGTTTTTCCATTAAGACCTCATTCTGCAGTGGATTTCACCAGGCTCAATTGATGGACTCATCCTCTCATTTGGGGTTTTACATTGTTATTTGCAAGATGATCCTACTAAAGTGTGAATGATTTATTACCTCTTTTTCCCATTCCTCCATCTCTGGAGATCTGTGTTTAGGTAGGGAAGCTAGGGGGCACCAAAGAGAGAAAATAAACTCTCCTTTTTACAGTTGGTTCAGTTTCACTCACTGTAAGAATCAGACCCTCAGACTCAGGCAAAAAAATGGTCCGATTTCTGCTCTAGGAGCCCATTTCTAAAAGATGCCTAATGTCTGGATTTCACACACACATGCATGCACGCATATCAGAAAGCTATGGCTTAGAAAAAGACCAAACCTAGATCCAGAATATATAAAGAACTCTTGCAACTCAATAATAATAAGACAAATAACTAAAACAATGGGCAAAGGACTGGAATAGATGTTTCTTCAAAGAAGATATACAAATGACCAATAAACAATGAAAGCTGTTCAATAACATTAGCTATCAGGGAAATGCAAATCAAACTCACAATCAGATACCACTTCGCACCCACTAGGATGGCTATAACAAGACAGACAAGAACGAGTGCTGGTGAGAATGTGGAGAAGATGGAACCCTCATACACTGCTGGTGTGAATGTAAAATTATACAGCTGCTTTGGAAAAGACTTTGGCAGTTTCTCAAAAAGTCAAATACAAAATTATCATGCCACCCAGCAATTCTACTCCTAGGTATATACCCAAGAGAAATGAAAACATATGTTCACACAAAAACTTGTACATAAATGCCTATAGCAGCATTATACATAATAGCCAAAAAATGGAAACAACTCAAATGTCCATGAACCAATGAATGGATAAATAAAATGTGGTCTATCCCTAGAAGGGATATATTATTCGGAATGGAATATTATTCAGCCATGAAAATAATGAAGTACTGATTCATGCTACAACATGGATGAACCTTGACAACAATATGCTAAGTGGAAGAAGCCAGTCACAAAAGGTCACATAATGTGTGATTCCCATTTACACAAAATGTACAGAATAGGTAAATCTATAGCGGCCAAAAACAGATTAGTGGTTGCCTGGTGTGGGGTGAGAGGGGGTGGCAGATAGGTTGGTGGATAATTGGAAGTGACTGCTAACTAGCCTAATGTTTCTTTTAGAGGTGATGAAAATGGTCTAAAATTGATAACGGTGATGACTGGTACTGAAAACCATTGAAATCGTAAACTTTAAGAAAAAATGCTCCAGAAAAAAGAAACTCCAAATATTTGTCCCACTTTTGCTTGCTGACAGGCATGAAAAATGAAGGGACAGAAATCAAGCGACAATGATTCAACTGCTGCTACTTTCTAACACAATGCGCCAAAACAGTTAAAACTGGTGCCCATATATTTCAATGAACCAGTCCTGTTGGCATAAATGGTTATAGGGCACATCTCATAACCTACTTTGTAGCAGGGGAATGCCAATGACCGAGGACATCGTCCTGGAAGAAAAGAATCCTTGGTTGGGAGCAGGTCATCCCTCAGGATTGTCACTAGGCATCTTCCAGGACTAGCATCATTTTCATAGGCTGAAACCAGGCCAAGTTGTTCAGGAGGCAGGGGTGAGGTATTATCACTCTGTCGTGGAATCTAGATGAAAAAACAGATTTCTGTGCTCAGAAAAACAAGTTACCGGTTTAGACACACTTCCAGACAATGTAGCACTGATTTCCTAAAATGTTCTTTTTTGAGTGTTTATTACCAGGAACCCAGCAATTCCACTTTTGGAAATCCATTCTAAAGAAAATCTTAAATTAAAAAAAGAGCTATGTGCGCTAAGACATTTATCACAATATTGTTTACATTAGTGAACAATTGCCCAAAAATTGGGGATAGGTGAAATGAGCCATTCCACAATCACAACGCCATTGAAGTAATGGTGGCAAAACTGTGATTTTAAGACAATGTTCATTGAAAAAGCATTTTAAAGGAATGTACAGTGTGATGTGGATGTACAATATACGTATATGAAAATATACCCATTATAAATATAGTGGTTACATTAGAGTCTTAGGAAAGAAGGTGATATTTTTCTTTTTTATCTTCTCTATTTTTCTATAATGAGATTTAATTACTTTTAGGGTAAAACAATTAATTTTTTAATCATTGGAAGAATTAAAATTGTACTTTTTCCTTTTAGAAAGCAATTATAGGCCTGGCACAGTGGCTCACGCCTATAATCCCAGCACTTTGGGAGGCCCCAGTGGGAGGATTGCTTGAGGTCAGAAGTTCGAGACCAGCCTGGGCAACATAGGGAGACTCTGTGTCTGCAAAAAAAATACAAAAATTAGCTGGGCGTGGTAGTGCATGCCTGTAGTACCAGCTACATGGGTGGCTGAGGTGAGAGGATCACATGAGCCCAGGAGGTTGAGGCTGCAGTGAGCCATGATCATGCCCCTGTACTCCTGCCTGGGCAACAGAGCAAGACCCTGTCTCAAAAATATATATATGTAAAATAACAAAAATAATAAAAATGAAAGCAATTATGGCTATGAAATACTGTCTGTATTTTCTGGTTGTCCAGAACAGGACTTTTTTTTTCTTTTTTTTTTTTTTGAGACAGAGTCTCACTCCATCGCCCAGGCTAGAGCGCAGTGTCACAATCTCCGTTCACTGGAACCTCCGCCTCCCGAGTTCAAGCAATTATCCTGCCTCAGCCTCCCGAGTAGCTGGGACTACAGGCACTCACCATCATACCCTGCTAATTTTTGTATTTTTAGTAGAGACGGGGTTTCTTAAGCTTTAATGTGTGTGCAAATCACCTGGGATCTTGTTCAAATGCAGGTTTTGACTCAGCAGGTCTGGGGACATGAGATTCTGCATTTCTAATAAGCTTCCAGGGCTGCTGTTATTGCCCCATGTTCTTGGCCCATGCAGCACTCTTGGAGTAGCACAGGGCCTAAGAGTTTCTTGAGAGAAATTGTCTACAAAACAAAAACAGACAAAAATAACGGTGGAAATCATTAAATTCAGGAAACGGTTTCTATAAGATTGGTAGCATGGACATCCAGGTAGCCAAACTTGCCCCTAGGTTTTTAAACTGAAAGGCCAGTTTTTGTCTCTATTCAGTGACTTGAGTTTAGTTCAGAGATCCTCGGAAGCAATCCATGATTCATTCCTTCCCTCTCTACAAACTGACCCCCAGCTGTTGGCTTTCCAAGAATAAAGCAATCAAAAGTTGGGAGACCTTTCCCGTGAAACATTGTACAATACTCACTTTTCCTCTAGGGTCTTCACTGGGTCACTGGGCAATAACTTGCCTGAACTTTCTCCAATCTGCCTACTATACTAAAAAGTAGTAGAGACACTTTTCTGCTCTGCATCCCTCAGGTACAAAGGCTCGTAGCCTTTACATGCTGCTGCTCATGGTGTTGCCACAGTATTCAGATAGTGGTCTTATTAGTTTCCTACTTCTGCTGTAACAAATTACCACAAACAGAAATGTATTTTCTTATAGTCCTGGAGTTCAGAAACTTAAAATCAAGTTGTTGGCAGGGCCTTATTCCTTCTGGAGGCTTCAGGGGAGAATCTTTCCTCCACTGGCAAAATGCATCATTCCAACCTCTGATTTCGTTGTCTATTGTCACATCTCCTTTTTTCTACTTCTCACCCTCCTGCCTCTCTCTCTCTCTTTTTAATTTTTATTTTTTATTTTTGAGACAGAGCCTCACTCTATTGCCCAGGCTGGAGTGCAGTGGTGTGATCTTGGTTCACTGTAACCTCCGCCTCCCAGGTTCAAGCGATTCTCATGCCTCAGCCTCCGGAGTAGCTGGGACTACAGGCACAGGCCACCACATCCAGCTAATTTTTGTAATTTTTGGTAAAGATAGGGTCTCGCCATGTTGACCAGGCTGGTCTTGAACTCCTTGCCTCAAATGATCTGGCTGCCTCAGCCTCCCATAGTGCTGGGATTACAGGTGTGAGCCACTGTGCCTGGCCCCGCTTCCCTCTTATAAGGACCCTTGTGATGACATTGGCCCCTCCCAGATAATCCAGTATAATCTCCCTCCTCAAGATCCTTAACTTAATCACATCTACAAAATCCCTTTTACCATATAATCTAATATATTCAAAGGTTCCAGGAATTAGGATATGGATATTTTTGGGGGGTGATATTGTTCAGCCTATCACAGCTGTCTAAATGCAGCCCGTAGCGACTTGCCCTTTGTTGAGTATGTTTCCTTCTTTCTATGAATAGTTTGGTTGACACCCAGGGTTAGCCATAGCTTACTATATGTAAGCTCAAGTAAGCACACTGTGTTAGTTTTTTATTATTACATAACAAATTACCCCAAATTTAGTGGCTTAAAACAATGCAAATTTATTACCTCATAGTTTCCATAGGTCAGGAGTCTAGGCATGGCATGGCTGGATTCTCTGTTCAGGGTCTCTTCAGTCTGAAATAAAAATGTTGGCAGGCCTACATGACTTTTTGGAGGCTCTGGGGAAGAATGTTCTTCCAAGTCCACTCAGGTTGTTGGCAGAATTCATTTCCTTATGGTTGTAGGACTGAGGCCCCTCTCTCAGGTCGTTAAGGTGCCCTGTATTCATTTCATTATTGTGTAGCCCCCTTCAATCCTCAAGCCAGCAATGGTGAGGCTTTGAATCTCTCCAGCTTCTTTTCTGCCTTCCTCTTGTCCCACCTGCCAGAGAAATGTATCTGCTTTTAAGAGGTCATATTAAATGAGACTATCCAGATAATGTCCTTTTTTTTTTTTTTTTTTTTTTTTTTTTTTTTTTTTTTTTTTTTTTTTTTTTTTTTTTGGTGAGATGGAGTCTTGCTCTGTCGCCCAGGCTGGAGTGCAGTGGTGCGATCTTGGCTCACTGCATGCTCCACCTCCCAGGTTCACGCCATTCTCCTGCCTTAGCCTCCCAAGTAGCTGGGACTATAGGTGCAGTAATGTCCCTTTTAAAACTCAGCTATACCACATAGCATAACACAATCACAGGAGTAGTAGCTCATCACATTCACAGTTCTGGGGATTAGGGAATATAAAACCTTGGGAGAGTCATTTTTAGAATTCTGTCTATTTTACTTATGCACACATAACTCTGCAGCTTCCCATCCCTACATTTTGTAGGTGACAAGAGAAAGCCTCAGTGAGGTAGAGTGATTTACTGTAAAAGATACTGTTGGTGACCCATCTATATCACTGGGGGTCTTACTTCCTCAATGATACCTGCCAGCCAATGTCTAACTGCCAGTGTCCACATCGCTTTGCCTAAAGTCTTTCCCCAAAGCCAATAAAGGTGACTCAGCCTGAATTACTGAGGAATTATAACCCTCTGGGAGCAGACCTCAACTAAGACAGAGTAGCTGGTAGATAAATATCCCAGCTCCCTCGCTCTTGGGTTAACCCTGAGACATGCATTTTATACCAGAGCAGACTGGTTATGGCACTAGCAGCATCAGCATCAAGGAAGCTTGCCTTAAATGCATATCCATGGGCCTCACTCCAGACCCGCTGAATCGGAAACTGTGGAAGTGCAGCCCAGGAATTTTACAAGCTTTCCCGGTGATCTGATGCTTGCCAAAGTTTGACCAAGTGACTAGAGGAGCATCAGTTCTTTCGAAGTGAGGAGGTTCTTAGAGTTCAGCCTGAACGCTAACAGATCCACAGCAGTGCTAGTAAAAGCCTGACTCACAGATTGGCAATATCACCCACATCACCTTGAGATTGCTAGAATGCAGATTCATGGGCCCCATCCCAGACCTGTTGAATCCGAAGCCTATATTTTAACAAGCCCTTCAGATTATTCTGATGCACACTAAAGTTTGAGAAGCACTGCTCTGGTCATAATAGAAACCATGTATACAGGGACTACAGCAAAGCCACCCCCTGTGTGGCTTTAGGGTCAAAATGGCTGCTTCACATTGCTCTCTATCTCATGTTAGCTGTGTGAATGTGGGCAACTTACTTGTTTGCCCATTGTCCTAGTAATCTGACTTTTAATAGGAATGATCTAACCACTCTTACTGCTCAGGAGATTGTTCTAGAGAATCTCTAAGACAATCCCTTAACAGCACCTAGAACATTGAGGTGCTTATTCAAAGGGACCTTAGGGATTCCTCTCACTAACCTTTGGAATGGCATGGATTCGTAGGATAATTACACCAAGGACCTTCGATAGATGCTGGTCTGTTGGCTTTGAGGTGACACAATTTACATATTTACAAGGACCTTTTCAGATACTACCTGTGGAAGGCTGAATAAAGCCCCCTTACCAACCAACTATGTCCATGTCCTAATTCCAGAGACTGAAAATATGTTGCCTTATATGGCAAAGGAAACTTTGCAGATGTGATTAAGGATCTGGGGATAAGGAGATGATCCAGGTGGGCCCAATGTCATCATAACAGTCCTTATGAGAGGAAGACAGGAAGAGATGGAAGATAATGTAATGTGATGTCAGAAGAGATTGGAGTGATGTGCTTTGAAGGGAGGAAGGGGCCACAAGTCAAGGAATACAGGCGGTAACAAGAAGCTGAAAAAGGCAAGTAAAAAAATTATTCCCTGGAGCCTGCAGAAGGAACCAGTGTTGCTGACATCTTGACTTGATCTCAGTGAAATTGATTTCACTCTTCTGACTACTGGAACTTTAAGAGAATACATTTTGGTTGTTTTAGGCTTGTGGTAATTTGCTACAGCAGCCTTAGGAAATGAATACACTACCTTAACCCAGACCAACATTAGCATGCGTCACGATCACCCAGAGCCTGGGCACAACCTCCAGAGCTTCTGATGCAGGAGGTCCAGGATGAGGCGTGAATTTGCATTTCTAGCAAGCTCCCAGGTAATACTGTTGCTGCTGGTTCCAGGTTCACACTCTGAGTAGCAATGACCCAAGAAACTTGTTAAAATCCAGACCCTGGCAGATAACTTTTGATTCAGGTGGTCAAGAGCATCCCAAAGTAACTGTGAGTCACACTCAGAGACATGAAACTTAACCTGAGCAGCTCAGAGCATGGGAACACCGTGCTGTGGGGCAGGCCAGTGGCAGAGAGGGGTGTTGAGGCTCCCTTGAACTAACTGATTCATCACACAGAGGGGTCACTGTATTAGTCTGTTTTCATGATGCTGATAACAATATACCTGAGACTGGGAAGAAAACGAGGTTTAATTGGACTTACAGTTCCACATGGCTGGGGAGGCCTCAGAATCATGGTGGGAGGTGAAAGGCACTTCTTACATGGCAGCGGCAAGAGAAAATGAGGAAGATGCAAAAGCAAAACCCCTGATAAAACCATCAGATCTCGTGAGACTTACTCACTACCATGAGAACAATATGGGGGAAACCACTTTCATGATTCAAATTATCTCCCACCAGGTCCCTCCCACAACATGTGTGAATTATGGGAGCACAATTCAAAATGAGATGTGGGTGGGGACACAGAGCCAAACCATACCAGTCCCTAACTATGCTTCTGATTTAGTTTACCCAAATGACCATCCAACAGGTCACCAGGGCCACCAGTGTGTACACAGAGGAGACATTTACAGAGAGCAGAGACCACTGTCCCGTGGAACCAAGAAGCACACTACATCTCTTGGCCTCATCCTACCAAAAAGCAGAGAAGGCTGGGAAGGGTCAACTCAAGGCCACTCTACCCTCTGGCTCTGTACAAAGCAATCTCTGCAATGTTTGGCCGCGCCTAGTTAACACAGAGAACAGCATAAGAAAGGAAAACTGGGGCTGGTGGGAATTGAAGGAGGAAATGGAAGCCAAAAAAAAAAAAAAAAAAAAATGAGGAGGTGGAAGAATAAGAAAAAGGAAATCAGGAAAAAACAAATTGAGAACAGTCAGTGATTATGAGTAAGATGTGGGAACAGCAAGGGAGACAACTGCTGTGGGTCCAAGCCAAGGACACAGTGGGGGTGAGAGAATGGGGTTTAAGCAGCCGGTGGCTTCTGTCAAAACAACCAGGCTTTGCCATAAACTCGTCCCCCACCTCCCCACCTTGGAGCCCTCTTTATGCACACGTGGACATCCTTGCTATATCACCTGCAGTGGGAAGCAATGAACTGCTAGATGGTTTGAGCTCATAGGGAGAAAAAGCCCTCCAAAGCTAACTTAAGTCAATGCTGGGTTTAGAGCTCCATTCCAGGAATGAGCCATTTTTCCTTCTGATAAAATCAATTTTTTTTTTACTTTTATTTTTATTTAAGTTTAGGAGTACATGTAAAGGTTTGTTATATAGGTTTGTTGTACAGGTTATTTCATCACTCAGGTAATAAGCATAGTGCTCAATAGGTATTTTTTCTGATCCTCTCCCTCCTCCCATCCTCCACCCTCAAGTAGGCCCCAGTGTCTGGAAATTGAGACACAAAAAGCCATGCAAAAGATCAACAAATCCAAGAGCTGGTTTTCTGAAAAAATTAATAAGATAGACCACTAGCTATACTAATAAAAAGAGAGAAGATCCAAATAAACACAATTAGAAATGACAATGGGGATGTTATCACTGACCCCACAGAAATACAAAAAAAAAAAAATCAGAGACTCTTATGAACAGCTTTATGCACACAAACTAGAAAATCTAGATAAAATCTTAATAAAAGGAGACAACCAAGAAAAACATCATTTAATGCTACCAAAAGGGGAGAGGTGTCAATATTTGTATAAGTAAATATACATAAATACTTGCATGTATATCTCCACCTATTTACATATATACATCAAGTGGAAGTCTGGAGGTCACTCACAGTTAAAGGGTGTCCTTGAGACACACACAACCCCACACAAAATAACATGAATTGACAAGCAAAGCCTTCCAAAGAAGTTAAGGAGTGAAGAAGAGCTAGGTTTTGCCCACACTGGGCCTTCCAGGGCTGCCCTAGCTGCTCAGTAACCATAGTTACTGTTTATCAAGAACTTTCTGAGAGTAAGGCTTGGCACTACACCCTAAAGAGTGCCAAGAGTTCATTTCATAGCAAACCTTTTAAGAGAGGCACAATTCCTCTCCCATTGTAGAGAGGAGGAAGGGCTGCTCAAACAGGTCATTCGAAGTTTCACAGCGTGCGTGAAGCCAGGGGCAGAATTTGAACCTCTGTTTCTTAGCTGAAATACTGGGCTCGCTTTTTTTTAATTTTTATTTTTTGGAGACAGAGTCTTGCTCTGTCGCCTAGGTTGGAGTACAATGGTGCGATCTTGGCTCACTGCAACCTCCGCCTCCCGGGTTCAAGCAATTCTCCTGCCTCAGCCTCTCCAGTAGCTGGGATTATAGGTGCATGTCACCACACCCAGCTAATTTTGTATTTTTAGTAGAGACAAGGTTGCATCATGTTGCCCAGGCTGGTCTCAAACTCCTGGCCCCAAGTGGTACGCCCACCTAGGCCTCCCAAAATGCTGGGATTACAAGCATGAGCCATTGTGCCCAGTCAACTACTGGGCTCACTTCTTAGTGGAGTGTAGTTTCTAGGAGCAGACTGAGCACCACCTACCATCACCACTTGCCCTTCTTGCTAGGATCTGATAATTTACTTCTCCAGAGAAGGAGCTGGGCTCAAGTGGGCCAGCAGGCAGCGAGGTGAGACACGACCACACAACAGGCATCAGGAAGAGTGGGGAGAACCGTCCCCAAAGGACCTGGCTCTGAAGGCAGAGCCAAGACACCAAGCTGTCCCCAGGGGAGGTGCAGAAGCCCTGTGCACAGCTGCTGTGAAGGGACATCTCTCCCCCAGAGAAGGAGCCTGGTTTTCTAAGACTGCCAATCTGCTCTCACCACCCACACAAACTTCTTAGCAAAGCAAAAGCCAAAAAGCAGAGAGAGGATTAATCCTACTTCAATAGCCGCACTCCTACATACGTTTTCCTGGCCCATTTACTGTGGCACAAAGATGTACACACTCAAAAGTCGATTAGCAAATTGTCTTCCTAAATGGCATTTCCAATGGTAAGGTTGACTCACAAAACCGCTGTTTCCCAATGCACTCAAGGGAGAAAAACACAGTCAACTGTGGGGGATAATGGGCATGCTATTCAGTGGTGAAAAATAATGCAGTGATTTATCATTGCTTCAGAATCAGTCATTTGACAGAACAAAGAAAAAAATTAACAGAGTTAAAATCCCTTTTGGGTATGTAATTATAATTATTCTAAAGCAATCATTATTCATTTTACATATTGGGAAATTGCTCCTAAAATGTGACCTGTTTGGAGATAGAAAGCTACTTCAGTGTAATTCCCCAAGAGGATTTTGATTCTTTATCTCAAATTCAATTGCATTGCAAGAAATCAAAAGAAACGTAACAGTTTTTATAATTAGAATTAGGTTTTTTTGATTGCCTTATTTAAAACAGGACATTATGTAGCTTGACTGATTGGCTAATATTTTATCCTTGTGTGTGCTATGCTTTTGTTTGTGACCCACAAAGCACAAAGGATATTTTAAAACTCATGATTAGATGAAGGAGGGACCAAAAAAAAAAATGGATGGAAGTACGGTTTGGAGCAGATCAGATGACAGGGAAAAGGCAAATCTATCTACTTCCTCATTTGCTTCTGCCTTTAATAATGAGCAAAATAATGGAAAGAAAGAACAAAATGTAAAGAGGATACCATTATGAAAGGGGGAGAGGGCTGAGGTTACGTTGAATGTGGGAAAGAGAAAAAATATCAAGTAGCTATGATATAAATCCTCCTACCAACCCTGTAAGGAGGCTATTGTCTTCAGTTTACAGATGGGCAAACTGAGGCTCAGCTTTTAAGGGCCCAGGGTGAGATTTGATCCCAGGTCTGTCTTCTCTTTGTATTTATGTATTCATTCATTCAATAAGCATTCCGTGAGGGACTGAGGACACAGAGGACAATAAGGGGAAGAGTTTAGCCAGTCTTGACAGCATTCCAGGTGAGCTGGGAATGAGCACTCCACTGTGGGCTGAATGGTGCACCCCCAAAATTCCTATGTTGAAATCCTAATCCCCAAAATGATGGTATTAGGAGGCTTTGGAAAGGTGATATGGTCGAGATGGCAGAACTCTCCTGAATATGATTAATTCTCTTATAAGAGACCCCAGAGAGACTCCTCACCCTTCTACCACATGAGGATACAGTGAGAAGGCACCATTTATGAACCAGGAAGCAAGCCCTCACCAGACACTGAGTCTGCCGGCATCTTGATCTTGTACTTCCCAGAGTCCCCATCTCAAAGAAAAGGAGACATTGATTCAACAGATCATGGCAATACCAACAAAAATAGTAAGCCTGGAGGCAGGGCTTTACCTTAAACCTTGTGTTTTCAAACATCCTCTTGTGAACCTCCTCAAACTTCCACAAAGATAGCATGGGCCAATGGTATTCTTATTTTGGTTTGTTTTTGAGATGGAGTCTCGCTCTGTTGCCAGGCTGGAGTGCAGTGGTGCGACCTCGGCTCGCTGCAACCTCCACCTACCGGGTTCAAGCGATTCTCCTGCCTCAGCCTCCCGAGTAGCTGGGACTACAGGTGCGCACCACCATGCTCAGCTAATTTTTGTATTTTTAGTAGAGACGGAGTTTCACCATATTGGCCAGGATGGTCTCAATCTCTTGACCTTGCGATCTGCCCACCTCGGCCTCCCAAAGTGCTGGGAGTACAGGTGTGAGCCACTGTGCCTGGACTGGCCGGGCCAATGGTATTCTTATCTGCCTCTCAAAGATGAGGAAACAGGCTCAAAGGGGTTAGGTAATTTGTCCAAAAGAAAACAGCAGGTCACCTAGTTAGTGCATCACACTTCTAAGTGGATGCTGATATTGGTAGGCGGGAAGGGAAATTCACAAGGAGTCCTTGTGACTGGAGACTTAGAAACATAGCTAAGGCACTCTCACACTGAATCTTAATTTTCTCTGCAAGGTTTTGATAATATCTTTTCCTGCCAACCTCTATTTCACAAATACATTGGGGAAATATCTGGTGATGTATAGGGTACATCTACAAATGTATGGTAGATTTACCATGCAACTAAAGTCTCTGTGCACATTTTAAAAGAAAGAGATGATTATAGGGAACCAGAAAATATCAAATCACAGCAGTTGGCTCCCCACCCCCAACTTCATTGCTTTCCCGGATGAAGTTTCTAGATGGGAGAATAGAGACATGCTCGCCATCCTGTCTGGACTTCAGAAAGTGCTAAAGCAGACGAATGGTCATTCACAAGAGAGGAGTCCTGAAACCACATTGAATGGCCTCATTAGAGCAGCAGAAACTGTTGCACTGCAGGTGTTCCTTGACCTTGCTTAAAATATGGTACAAGAGCTGGTTCCTACTCCATGAGGCAGTTTCTGGGCATTGAAATATGCAGTGGGTTGCATAATTGTTACATCTGTTCTTCTTTCTGGGGTTTAAGTGGGACTTGCTCATGGTGCATTTTGGAAATCACCCTGTTAACAGGTGCCTGTCCCAGTTGAACAGCTGAATAAACCTAGGACTTTGTGTGTGCTAAACAGACTGTGGCCTTTTTCCACAACAGAAGTTTTTATTTCCTTGTGGACAATATACAGAAATGTGTGCTGAGTGTCAGAACAATCAAGGATTACCAAGCTGACTGAAAACAACTATGCTCAAAGAATGCTATCAATGAATTGAGGTCACCCTGAAGGAAGAAGGATTGTTAAGGTCTATATTTTTTATACACAAGGTGGATGAAAATTTAGGAGTGTTTGCCAAGAGTAGACGGGGATAGCTAATACATTAGGTAGAAGAATCACAAATTAATAATTCCAAACGGAGGAGGTATTCATTCATTCATTTAACTACGACTTGAGCATCTGATACATTCTGCACGTGGAGAATACAGTAGTGATCAAAACAAACAAGGTTCCTGTCATGTGGAGCATCCAATTTACTGGATGAAACTGACAATAAAGCAATAAACCTAGTAATGACAAGATCACTTTAGGTAGTAGCAAATAAAACTGAGGAACTGAATCCAGTGAGGTAGAAGGAAAGCCAGGAATGTGTGGGTTTATGAAAGCCAAGAACATGTTTCTACAAGAATGGAAGCAGGCACTGCCAGAGTTCTATCTTGTCACATGGCAACTGGTCATTTGTGTCCTTGACAAAAGCAGTTTCAGAGAAATGGTGGGGACACAGTCTTATTGAAGTGGGCTCCAGAGAGTGTGAGACTCAGGTGTCTTATTTTTTTAAAAAAAATATACATATATATGTAATGCATATACATGGTAAAAATTAAATAGAACACAAGGGCTTATGATAAAAAACAACAGTCTCCCAGTCCTCCTCTCCTAGCCAGTGGCCCCCCTCCCAGAAACAATCTCTTTTAACTATTTCTTATTTTGGTTCTTCTGGAAGTAACTTCCACAGTCCAGACTCATGGAAGTCAGGAAGCTTGGATTTTGGCATGAGTGTTTTTAGTTGTCACGGTAATGGGGTGTGGGGGAACTACTGGCATTTAGTGGGCCCAGGACAAGGTGACAGACCTTCTGCAATGCACAAGATGGTCTTGAACAATGAAGACATGTCCCTATTTCTCACCCAGCTCACTGTCCTCTGGACATTCATATAGATGAAAAATCTGCTTCTAATTATCAGTATATCTCCATCTCACATATAAACATGAGATATTTGGCGCATGGTTTTAAGACAAGGTGATTTTTTCCAGGGAGGCAAGTATCTTGTAAATTGAGGGAAGATTGCACTTTCTTTTGCTGGGAAATTTGCCAAATTGTTCTCCATTTTGGAACATTGTGACTTTGATGGCAAGGCCACTCTTGGTATTTGAATTACGAAACAACACATCCCTGTAGGTGGCCTTCGTCCCACTCATGGGGATTCTATAAGTAGGTTGCTCATTGGTGACTTTATTACATCTTCCACTGTCATTGTACCTGAGGACTTACACATCAAGATAGACACTATGCATGCAATTATTTTCAGTTATCCTTCATAGTTAAGGAATTATATTGAGCTTTTTCTTTGATTTGGATTTAAGGAGTGCAGAAAAGGCATTACAACTATTTGTTTATAAGCAACATCAGATCCAATGGGGTTGAGAACAATGGCCCTGGTCTAAAAAATATGCTTAGTCCTCTCTTTCTTGACTTAGCAACTTTAAACAGTATCTACTAACTCCCTGACATAAAAGATGAAGATTTATGTTACTTACATTAGCCCTCCTCCCAAATCTCTATTTTCAATCAAATTTTGACAGTATCTTTTGACCTCCACTTGAGAAGCTGAGGATATTAGTGATGTTGCTTTTTTTACAAAGCACTTCATGTTTTTCAGAGCAGTTTTAGATTCACAGTAAAACTGAGCGGTGTACGAACAGTTCTCAGAGACCCCCTGCTCTGCCATGCATAGCTTCCCCCACTATCGATATTCTGCATCAGAGTAGGAGAGTTGTTACAATGAATGGATCTACACTGACACATCACTTTGCCCAAAGTCCATAGTTTACATCAGGGTTCACTCTTGGGGTTGTATATTCTGCGGGTTTTGGCAAATATATAATGACGTGGATCTACCACGGTAGTATCATACAGAGTGGTTACACTGCCCTGAAAATCCTCTGTGCTCTGCCTACTCATCCCTCCCTCCCCACTAACCTCTGGCAATCACTGATCTGTGATGCTGCTTTTCCATTCATATTCTCCCATGTTCCACTTTGTGTCAGCTACACTTTTACATTGCCAAGGTTTGCTAACATTTTCATTTAGTTGTACAAATGGAGCTGTCTTTTTTCATTTTGTCCATAGGTGACCAGTTCATGGACCTCCCATTGGCTTGAGAAAGTAGCCGTCTTGCTGAGAGACAGGAGATAAGTCTGTGAAGGATATAAACCGGGCTGGGCGCAATAGCTCAAGCCTGTAATCCTAGCACTTTGGGAGGCCGAGGCGGGCGGATCACTAGGTCAGGAGATGGAGACCATCCTGGCTAACACGGTGAAACCCTGTCTCTACTAAAAATACAAAAAAAATTAGCCAGGCATGGTGGCGGGCGCCTGTATTCCAGCTACTCAGGAGGCTGAGGCAGGAGAATGGCGTGAACCTGGGAGGCAGAGGTTGCAGTGAGCTGAGATCGTGCCACTGCACTCCAGCCTGGGTGACAGAGCAAGACTCTGTCAAAAAAATAAATAAATAAATATAAATATATATATATGCTGAGAAAGGAACTAGAGTAAGCAAGAGAGACAAGATCCCTGAGTGCTTATGAAACAGGAAGGAGTGAGGCACACAAGTGAGTAAATGTTCCCCAAAAGACTATAGTTAATATCACTGTATTATATACTTGAAAATTGCTAAGAGTGTAGGTTGTTGTTTGTTTTTGGACAGGATCTCACTCTGTCACCCAGGCTGGTGCAATCTCAGCTCACTGCAACCTCCGCCTCCCAGGCTAAAGTGATTCTCATGCCTCAGCCTCCCGAGTAGCTAGGATTATAGGTGTGCACCACCATGCCTGGCTAATTTTTTTATTTTTATTTATTTTTTGTAGAGACAGGGTTTTGCCATTTTGCCCAGGCTAGTCTTGAACTCTTGGACTCAAGTGATCCACCCGCCTTGGCTTCCCAAAGTGCTGGGATTACAGGCGTGAGCCACTGCGCCTGGCCTAAGAGAGTAGGTCTTGAATGTTTTCACCACACACATACACACACACAGAGAAATAACTAGATGAGGCGATAGATGTTAATTAACTTGATCGTGATAATCATTTTACAATGTATACACATATCAAAACATCTCATTATACATGGTAAATATATACAATTTTAATTTATCAATTACACTTCAACAAAGCTGGATAAAAAAGATTGGAACAGGCTGGGCACAGTGGCTCACACCTGTAATCCCAGGACTTTGGGAGGCCGAGGAGGGCGGATCATGAGGTCAGGAGTTCGAGACCAGTCTGGCCAACGTAGTGAAACCCCGTCTCTACTAAAAATACAAAAAATTAGCCAGGCTGTGGTGGTGTGCACCTGTAATCCCAGCTACTTGGGAGGCTGAGGCAGGAGAATCACGTGAACCCAGGAGGTGGAGGTTGCAGTGAGCTGAGACCATGCCATTGCACTCCAGCCTGGGCAACAGAGTAAGACTCTGTCTCAAAAAGAAAAGAAAAGACTCCATCTTGAAAAAAAAAAAAAGATTGGAACAGACAAAATGCATCCTTATGGTTTATAATTATTTTGTACTCTTAGATGAGGTATTGAAGGTCTGCTAAACCTCAAACTTTGTTTTGTTTTGTTTTTTAGAGACAGGGTCTCGCTCTGTTGCCCAGGCTCAAGTACAATGACACCGTCATAACTCACTGCAGCCTCTGCCTCCCAGGCTCAAGCGTTCCTCTCACCACAGCCTCCCAAGTAGCTAGGACTACAGGAGTGCACCACCATGCCTGGCTAACTTTTTTGTTTTTGCAGAGACAGGGTCTCAATCTATGTTGCCCAGGCTGTTCTTGAACTCTTGGGCTCAAGTGATCCTCCCGCCTCAGCCTCTCAAAGTGTTGGGATTACAGGCATGAGCCACTGCATCTGGCCCCTCAGTCAAATTTTAAAAATCAGTTGGAAATATGATTTTATTGATAGTTTAAAATCAAATTATTAGAAGATTGTATCTACTGTGGAGTAAGGTATACCTGTGTTTTCCTCATAAAAGTAATTCTTGCTCATTATAGAAGTCCAGGAAAACACAACAAGATATAAAAATAAAACTAACAATTCCATTAATCTCACATCCCAGAGACAAACCCTGTTAATATTTTGGTAGAAGTGAATATATGGATATATTAGTTAGGGTTGGGTTGCTGTTATAACAAATAAGTCCCAAAATACATAATGGCTCAAACATAACAGCAGTTTATTTCTGGGTCACAAACATGTCCAAGTCAGTTACAAATTGTCAGTGTGTGGAGGAGGACGGAGGCAGTCATTCAGTGACCTAGGCTGATAAGACAATTTCAACTTCAACCCATGGCTTCCAAAAGCACCCTAGGGGTCAACATCACATTCCTGCTGGGAGAAGAGGAAAGCATGTAGAAGCAATATGTTTAAGGTTTTAGGGATAAGCTCGGAAGTGGTGGACCTCACCTCTGACCTCTTTGGCTAGAACTCAATCAGGTAGACCCATTTAACTGTTAAGGAGTTAAGGAAAAATGGAATCTGGCTGTGTGGCCAGATAGGAAAAAAATGTCGAAAAAGTAATAGTCCCTACCACAGTGTATTTTCTTTGTGTTTTTCAATACACACACACACACATACACACACACACACACGTATATACTAACACGACTAGGATTATGTTGTATATTCAGCTTTTTATTTGGCTTTTAAAACATCTCTGAGCATTTTTCCACATAATTCTTTGCAAACAAGGCTACATGATATCCGATCATACAGATCAGGGTTTCTCAACCTCGGCACTATTGACATCTGGGGCCAGATCATTCTTTGTTGTGGGGAGGGGAGCTGTCCTCTGCACTGTGGGACATTGAGCTGCATCCCTGACCCCTACCCACTGGATGCCAGTAAGCCCCCGACCCTAACCCCAGTTGTGACAACCAAAACTCTCTCCAGACACTGCTAAATGTCTCCTGGGGGGCGAAATTGCTCCCAGTCAAGAACCCCTGAACTAGGTCGACAATCATTTATATAACTAATTCCCTTCTGTTGAGCAACTGTTGCTTTTTTTTTTTTTTTTTTTGGTTTTGTTTTGTTGATTTTTTGCTATTACATCTCACTCTGCAATAAACCTCCTTTCACATTAATTTTGACCAAAACAGTTGTTATTTACTTAGGAGAGAGTCCCAGAAGAGGGATTATTAGGTCAGAGGCTGTGAATATTTTTAATTCTCTTGGTAGTACAGCCAAATGGCTTTCCAGAAAAGCTTGACCAATTGACTCACCCACCTGCAGTGTAGTCTTGCTTTAATTTTTAAAGACTTCAGTTTCTTGAGAAAAATGGTTTATTATTTTAAGATAGCATTTCTTTGAATGATAGATAGTGAAGTGAAATATACTAACTAGCCATTATCTGCATTTTTCTATAGTAGCCTTCGCTAATTTCCCAAATGCTATTTTTTTTCATATGGGTTTCAGGGACAATTGCTTGTTGAAATCAATCCATGACACTTACAAAGTGAGGAAAATTTTCTATTAAAATGTGGCTTTCCCCTGACATTGTATACACAATTGTTAGAACTCAGTTTTTTATCACAGCATCCATTGTGGCTAGCTCCAATATTTACACAGCTGTTCTTTCTTTTCTTTGGTGGGGGGGCGGGGAGGAACCTAAGACTTCTAGGGAATGACAGAAAGTAGACCAAAGAGTTTACTTTCATCTCAGTACACAAAACCTTACAGTTCTTCTTTCCAGAGAGGGTCATTAAGGTCATGTCTTGCCAAAGTACTATTTCAGATGGTCATGCCCGAGTTCCCTTCTGTTTTCAGGGTCTCCTAGGAACCCCTCAAGATGTAGGAACCGACCAAACTCACCCTTCCCTCAACTAGGACTTAGCATGAATAGCATGAATTCCTCATTGCTCTCACCCAGTCCACCTTTGTCTTTCTCCCCCTTACAGGCAGCCTCAGTTATTGTTGGATTCCTACATACACTTGCACTCAGGAATGGCGCAAATGGATTACTTTCTCTTAACAGGACAACAAGTTACACCTATGAGCTCCCTGCTGTTTTATTACTGCATGAAGATTGGTTAGAAATGACTATTCCTGTGGGATGGTGAAAATGAGCCACTGATCCGCCTAGCACAAATCTCTGTCCTTTCATGTAAAATATTATTAGGCTTTCTAGAGCTCTGCCTTGATAAAATCTTTCCTAATCCAATAAATTTCAAAAGATGAAATGTTTGCCTCCTCCACCCTTTCTCAGTCCTGAAGCCTCTCTTTTGACTTAAATGTCCCTTAAGTGTACTATCTATTGTCACTGTTTATGTAACCCTCTGTTCAAATAACATGATGTATTTTCAGAACGATAAAAGAACACAACAAAAAATATCAGGGAGGAATATCAGGCTCAGAAATGTCACAGAAAGCGTTAGTCCTACAAAAACTGCAAGGGTCTCACGACTTCTGATTCCTTTGGAGACAGGAAAATTCTTCTCTAAGGAGACAGAAGTAATTTAAGCCCTGGACACTGTTAAACCATTTAATTCACTTAAAGGCTCAAGCGCGAGGCCTGAGCAGTGGGAGAAATGGTTGACTGGAGCGAGTCTGCAAAGTCTCCAAGAGCCTTCCAGGGGTGGACTTCCAGGCATCAAAAGGGATGATAACGGACACCAGCAAATCTGGCACCACTCTAGATTGGAGGGTGCTACCTGTGTCTGTCATTAGCCACCTACAAGTTACTTATGTCAATGTTTCGCAACCTTGGATGTACATTGGAATCACCTGGGAAGCTTTCAAAGAACAGATGCCTGGGTCCCACCCGCATAGGCCATGATGAAATCCGGTTTCCAGAAGCTCCCCAGCTGATTTCTCCTCTGCAGCCAGGGTTGAGACCCACTGAATTAAGTAACGACTCGTATTTGAACAAAAGGAACTGAGACTGTGGATTGAGGCAACGCTGTTAAGTACTAAGTGTCCTTGGTCCAGTGTCCCGGGCCTCAGTTTCTTCATCTATATAATGGGTGTGGCTAAGACCTCAAAGCCCCCCGCCCCCCACAACCTCCCCCGGCCATAATAGTTTTCATCTGGGACGCGGATGGCCGCCTCCGCGATCCTAGAAGCCCACTCCCCTCTCTACCCATCCCCCTCGCTGGCTTTTCGGGTTCCCGCGCCCCTCGGCGCTCGCCCGGGGGTCCCAGAGGAAGCCGCGGGCTTTGCCTGCAGACTCCGCGCTCCCGCTGCCCCCAATCGGGCTCTAGCTCCGGGCGCACAAAGCCCCCGGCGCTGACGTCAGGGCCCCTCTCCGCGCGGCCGGCCCCCAGTGCAGGCGGAGCCGCGCCGCGCTCCCACCCCGGCCGGGAGGTAGGAGCCAGCGGCCAGCCCCGCGCAGCGCAGCCCGCAGGAGCCCGGTCAGCGCACGTGCCCGCCAGACCTGCAAACTTGTGCCACCGGCTCTGCCCGTCCCCGGGGAGCCCGAACGCCCGCAGCCCGCACCCCTCCCGCCCGTCTCCAGCCATGGGTAAGCGAGCGCGCTGGCTCCGCGCCACGGCCACGGTCTCGCGCCCCCGCCCCGGGAGGGCGCGCCCTTCCGAGGGTCCCGCCCCTCCCCCGCTCAGGTGGCGCCTCCTCGGTCACCTCCGCGACAAAGCCGGGACGCTGGAGGTGGGAGGGGCGCGGCGCAGGTGTCCGGAACGGCCAGGTGCGCCTCCCTGTTGTATCCTAGGGTGGGTCCCCGCTCCGGCTGCGCCCAGGCTGCACCCCGCACGTGCAGCTCGCGGGAGCCTAAGAGCGGGGTCCCCGGGAGGAGTTGCAGAGAGAACAGACGGCGCGTCCCGGGCTCGTGCTTTATTTTAAGGGGCCGGTAGAGAGTAGCTTCTTGCCTGTTTCCCGGGACGCTCTCCCTGTCGCCCGAGCTCCCAGTCCAGTCTTGCCGCGCCCCGCCCCGCGGTGGTTCTGTTCTCCTTAAGCCCGCGCGAAACATACACCAGGTTCCCCAAGCCTGGGGTCTTCCGGGAGCTCATTTCGAAACCTTGACCCTTGAAACCAGGAAAGTGGTTTCAAGAGAGGGACAGGATGGGACGGAGGCTGAGTCTCTCCTCTTTGTCCCTTGTTCCAACTATCAAAATGCGGCCCGGGCGCAGGTGGAGACGGTATGCTGAGCGGGTTCCAATGCAACGGGGGAACGGCTAGCAACGGCAAAAGGCTCCGCTCCGGAGGGTGAAAATCTGAAATCTTCAACCTGGCCCAAGGCTGGTGTAAGGCGGCTGTAGGATTCTTTTTGTCATTTCCTAACACCCTGAAATGCTGCCGTCAGCAACATGTCGTTAAGTGGAGACTCTGTATGGGGAGGAAAACTCGTAAGGAGTGCTGTGGAAATCAACCTCATTCCGCAGAACTCCTGGAAACGTGTGACAGCTGTGCTTGGGAAAGGGTTTTTCTCTTCCTGCTCCGTTATCTTTCTCTAGTGACAGACTCCAGCCACAAGCCATAAACACTGTGAAGAGCATTCCTAACGAGGACGTCAGTGGGTTTAACCATTGTGGGTTAATGGTGAGGGCTTGGAAATTGATTGCCCGCTCCTCCCCTCCCCCTAATCATTTATCCCCCTCTTTCACATTATCTCTGCTATTAATTGTGTGTGTGTGGGGGGCCGATAATTTTGTACTGATTAAAATTTTGGTGAGGAGTAAGGGGGGCACTTTTTTGCATTTCAAAGGAAGCTTGTTTACATTTTTAAAAAATTTACTAGGTGATCAAAATATGAAAGGAGGTAAGGCCCACCAAATCCAACAGGAAAATTTCTTTCTAAAAAGTTAGGCAAGAACTAGCATAAGATTCTTCTAGAAAGGGCAGAACTGAGTGGCCTGTAACTCCGGTTTCTACTTCTCTTAATGTCCCCCATGTGAGCAGTCACACCATTCAACCTCCGTTTTAAATGAGACTCATACACAAAATGAGGCTCGGAGGATGACTGCTACTCAGCCTGTGATCACTTTGGTGATAATTGCCACCAAAGATGTTGCAGTTACGAACACGTGTGGTATTGAGGAAAGCATCAACTACTTTTTCTGAAATCGTTATTTATTTTAATTTAACGCTAGGCGTTTGGATTTGTACGTGGAATTTGAGTGTGGAATTATCACACGGGGACCTTCTTCAGAATAACTTTCACAATACTTTGGACTGATTTAGGGGTAGGGTGGGCTTCATTTTCAAATAGGTGTGGAAGTTGGGTGAAGTTCTCATGAAGCAAAGGCCAGAGCCAGAGACCTGTTCTTAAGGAAGTACTTTGTGTTTTGGACAATTGTTGGCTCCACACTTCAATTGCCAATTTATGTTAATTTGTGCATACTTCACTGGTTCTGGCAGTATCCTTGGTTTTGGTTTTAGTTTTTACATTAAAAAGAAAGTTCCCTTCATATAAAAAAGGAAACATACTGATTTCCTTTGGTAGACTGTTAGTAAATACACCACAGGGCCATGAACTGGTTTTATTTTTCCAGATGTATTTGATTACCGTACATCCTCTTATGAATGTTTTAATTGAAATGATTTAACGTTGGGAAAATTCTGACCATTGGCCCATTAAGTCGGGACTTTGGTTCTTAATACAATTAGTTCCTTAACCTGGATCAGTTAATTTACTGGTAAAATAAATGAGGTTTGTAGAAATAAAAGTCCCTTCAGACTCAAATTTTAAGGTATTTACAATCTTTAAACTAAAAATAAAATAATGAGTAGTGGTGGTATGTATAATTTCACTTTTCATTACATCTTGAAAGAAAACATGGGTTTTAATTGTTAAGCCAGTTTTTTTATAGCCTTAAGATATAATTCACATATCATACAATTCACACATTTAAGTATACAAGTCTTTAGTATATTCAGATTTGTGCAGCCATCGCTACTATCTAATGTTAGAACATTGTCATCAACCCCAAAAAGAAATCTTGTACCCATTTAGCAGTCACTCCTTACTCTCTTCTCCCCCCAGCCCCTGGCAACCACTAACCTTTCTGTCTCTATGGATTTGTGTCTTCTGGAGGGTTCAGGTAAATGGAATGAGCCAACTGATGTTTGAAGTGTATTTGACTGTTCAGTAACTTTGGTTGTTTTGCACAATGAGATGTTGCTGTATTGTGTATGCAGTATGCTACCTAAATGAGTGTGTTGAAACTAATTATTTCTCTGGCTGAAGGGTTCCATGTTTGGCTGCACATATTGTGAAGGTGAGTGAGTGTGCACACACACAACACATGGACACACACACACACACACACACCCTTCAGTGTTAACTCTGGTTTTATCTGATAGGAACTTGCATTGCCCAACAGAATTTTGATTCTGTTAACCTTGTTCATAGGCCTGAAGACATAGCAACTAAGTGAATTCCATGTAATAACCTCTTATAAGGCATTTGTGGAATATCCATCCTGCTTTAATATGGCGTATGTATCCAGAGAGAAATGCTGATTTTGTTTCTTTGCCTATAATTTTATTTTTATTTATTTATCTTTTGGAGACAGGTTCTCACTCTGTCCATGCTGTACTGCAGTGGCCTGATGTAATAACTCACTGTGGCCTGGAACTCCTGGGCTCAAGCAGTCGTCCCACCTCAGCCTCCCAAGTAGCTGGGACTATAGGCACGTGTCACCGTGCCCAACTAAGCTTTACTTTTTTTTTTGTAGAGATAGGGTATTGCTATGGTGCCCAAGCTGGTCTCAAACTCCTGGCCTCAAGGGATCCTCCCTCCTCTGCTTCCCAAAGTGTTGGGATTACAGGCGTGAGCCACTGTGAGTGGCCAATTGCCTATAATTTTAAATGGAAACTGTATACAAAATGATCAGATACAACAAAATATTGAAATAATTGTTTTGACCCATTTTGTGGTAAGGAAGTTTTTATAAGGATTATATATTTAAATGCCAATAATTTCACTAAATAGCATTTTAAAAATTTTGGTCTAGAGCCGTTCTTTTTAATATGTGTACAGATCATCTAGCAATCTTGTGAAAAAAGCAGTGTCTGATTCAGTGGGCCTGGGTGGGGCCTGAGTTTCTGCATTTCTGACAAGATCCCAGGGGGTGCTCGTGCTCCTGGTTCCTGGAGCCAGGAAGCAAAGAAGGCTGTTAAGCAGAGAAGCCCTGGTGCCTGCCCCAGCTTGCCCACTAGCTTGCTGTGTGATCTTGGGTAAATCATTTTCTCTTCTTAACTTTAGTTTACTATAAAATAAAAGAATTTGATGAAATTATTTGTTTGGGTCTTTACAGGTCAACCAGTATGTAATTTAGAAAAAAGAAATGAGAGAGTAATGTTATGCTTGAAAAACATGAGAAAACAGCTCCCTGATGGTCTAAACACTACTTGAATGCATGAAGCCCGCATCAGAAGTGTCATCTGTAGTTGGGTTAAATGCTGGCGTCTTCGATGTGCATGCTTCCAGTATGATTGACTCTTCTCTGAGGGAACTGGTGGAGGAAGCTATAATGTTCTCCCTCTTTAACACTTCCAGCTTTAGCTTCTCCTGACCTCTTCTCCTTGAATCCCTTTCTTCCCCGACATCCAGGCTCCAGCCACTCTCAGAGGCTGCACTCAGAAAGAAGCACGCTGAAGACCCATACATGCAATGCTTGGTTCTGGAAGCTTGCTCAGGAATTCAGATGCAGTGGGAGACACAAAGGAATGGAATCCTGATGAATAACTGGGCAGGAAGTAATCCCAGAATATGCTAGCTTCCCTCCCTCTGAGTCTAAAGATTTAGTAAGGAGCCCACCCTTGGATCTTGGAGAGAGCTCCCTTTTAATATCGGGACACAAACCGACATTTTAAGTAAACCTCATAGTCGAATACCACGGAGTACCGTTTGTGACAAACAAGAAATCATTAATTCTTTATTATGTTTTTGTTCTACCAAAAGCTGTTGACCATACCGCTTGGCTTCTCCAAGGGCTTCTTAGAAAACACTCTTATCGGCCGGGCGCGGTGGCTCAAGCCTGTAATCCCAGCACTTTGGGAGGCCGAGACGGGCGGATCACGAGGTCAGGAGATCGAGACCATCCTGGCGAACACGGTGAAACCCCGTCTCTACTAAAAAGTACAAAAAAAGTAGCTACTCGGGAGCCTGAGGCAGGAGAATGGCGTGAACCCGGGAGGCGGAGCTTGCAGTGAGCTGAGATCTGGCCAATGCACTCCAGCCTGGGCGACAGAGCGAGACTCCGTCTCAAAAAAAAAAAAAAAAGAATAAGAAAACACTCTTATCTGCTACATCCAGGACCAAGCACCTGGATGGTTTATTGAAAAGGCCAAAGGGATGAATCATAAAAAGTACCACATGTATCCTAAACATTTTGTTTAAACATTAATTTGCTGATATTTTATTGTAGAGTCAAGCCCTTTGCTTTGAGTGCAAGGACCTGATTGGAGTTCCTAGAAGTCTTTCTTATGTAAATCACAGCCAAAATTCATTGGCTTCTGATTTTCAGCTTCAGATTCTTACATTAAAGTAGAATGAAAACTTAAAGGCATTGGGAACCAGTCTCTGGGCAGAATCCCTTTATATCACCTACCCCACTCCCCTTAAACCTCTAAATTTGCCCATACTTACTTTTGCAACTGTTTTCTCAAGTGACTCATTTTTGTTAAGACTCTCCAAAGTAATCAACCTGGTTTTCAAAGAAAGGAAAAACTCTCTCTTTTGGCACTCACATTTTATTAGTTTATGTAATATCGAATTAGGTTTCATAATTCTAGTAACAAGTACAGCTGGTGTAAACAGGTTTGGGAACAAACACTACTGACTTAAGTACACTACTGGTGGGAGAAGCAGTACATAGATATATTGGAAAAGAGCCTAGAACCTAAGTTCTGGACAGTGATCAGTATGGTTTAGAAAAAGAATGGAGGATACGGGGTAGATGGGTGGGGTCCTTTAGGTAAACATTGGTAAGAGAGCATCTGGTATATTTTGAGCCATCATCATCCATTTAATAATTTTAACATGATGGCTGGCATGTTAGTGTTTTTAATATGCCTCTTTCTGTTCAAATACCAAATTTGTCAAGAGCAGAAATCGTTTTATTCATTGTTATACCCCGGTGTTCATTGGAATGATCGGCATATTGTAGGTGTTCCACAAATGTTTAAAAAATGAGGATTCGTATGCATTTTATTAAGGTCTATCAACATTAAAATGATAGATTTCAAGGTATTTAAATGAACATTTATGTACTGCAAACTCTGGTAAACTATGCTAAATTAAATAGGGTAAATTACATAAATTATTGTTCTTTAATAATATTAATACTTTTATCACAGAATAACAATTTCAGAGCTTGAAGTTGCTATTTATAAGTAATTTGATTGCTGCCAGGCATACACAGACACAAAAACAATTGAAAGAGCAGTTTGGATGTTCTTTCATTAGCTTTTTTTGCCTTGAGCTTTGAGTTTTTTTTCTTCTGATGCTATAAAATACTTTACTTTCTCTGGTGAAAAGTACTTCCTTCTGGTCAGGTTTTTGAAGTTCTGGAAAGATTGGGGTGGAAGGCCTTGTTTCAGTGAAACTCATTATTGCCCTGATGATTAAAACTCAACGGCAGCTTTGTGTTTCCATCCTCGCCATGTGTATTAGGGTTAAACGAGTACCTACCACAATGTCATGCAACTAGCATGTGCCAGTCTCTAAGCCTTTGAATTCCTGTCACATGCCCATCACCATGGGGCTCTCGGGGGAATATTGGACAGCTGCTCACTCAGCGAGCATTCAGAGTCCTGTTCAGATGAGCCAAGTACTGTGCTAAGTTTTGAAGCGAAAAATAAGACTCTGTTCTCAAATAACCACAGTCATTTCTGAAAGGCAGATAAACAGCTATAATAAAAGTACAAGATCCTGTAGGAAAAAGATCTGTCTGAGGAAAAAAGGTGGAAGGTGGTATTTCAAACAGGGATTCCCTAGGGAGGAAGTTACTTTAGATCTGAGAGTCTTCAAAGATGAACAGGAAGATGGGGGTCAGGGTGTCCACATGTGTGGGAGAGGATGTTCCAGGCCCTGGATACAAATGTGTAAAAGCAGGAGCCATGGCAGAGGCTGCTGTGTGGGTATGTTGAGTTGGGAATGGCCTCAATGTAGGGGAGTGGGGAGAGCTGAGGCCAGATTGTAAAGTACCAGGAAATAATTTGGTCATTACCCTGTTGGTCACAGAGAATCAGGAAGGGATTTTAAGCAGGCACATGGCAGCTGGAGGGAAATGATGGTCTCCCCAAGGGGATAAAAGAAACCCACTGAGAGAATCATTTGTGTCTAACTGTAAAATTCCAGATAAAAGTTTGGAAGGAGTTCTGATAAAGGTAAAACCTTGTGGCTTATATGAAGTTTCCAGTGGAGACTTAGATTTGAGGAGTGTTGAGAAAGGTGGAAGGGATTAGAATAACCCATGAAAGAGAGGCATGAGTGAGCAAGGTTTATTGGGGGAATTCTGAAGAAACTGGCCTGGCCATAGCAGAGAGTAGGTATGGGAGAGAGTAGGAAATACGATTTGGTCAGGGAACTGAAAGCCAGATGGGAGTAATGAGTTTTAGTTGATTACAAATGGATACATATAAATGATTCTTACAAAAATGTTTTAAATCTAGTCCATTGTCTAATCTCTCTTGAAAGAGAGAAGGAAGGGAAGTATTAGTTTTCTGGGATGGAATGATATTGGGTTGATCTTTGGTGTGACTCCAGAGGGGTTGAGGATTGGAACAGAACCAACTTCTGTGTCTGTTTACTCGATTATTAATTTTTTTTACTTTTTTTTGAGATGGAATCTCGCTGTGTCACCCAGGCTGGAGTGCAGTGACGTGATCTTGGCTCACTGCAAGCTCCACCTTCCGGGTTCATACCATTCTCCTGCCTCGGTCTCCCGAGTAGCTGGGACTACAGGCACCCACCACCACACCTGGCTAGTTTTTTGTATTTTTAGTAGAGACAGGGTTTCACCATGTTCACCAGGATGGTCTCCATCTCCTAACCTTGTGATCCACCCGCCTCGGCCTCCTGAAGTGCTGGGATTACAGGCATGAGCCACTGTGCCTGGCCGGATTATTAATTTTAAAAGTGGGATTTGTTGTTGTTGTTGTTTTGTTTTTGTTTTTATGAGACAGAGTCTAGATCTGGCACCCAGGCTGAAGTGCAATGGTGTGATCTCAGCTCACTGCAACCTTGGCCTCTTGGGTTCAAGCGATTCTCCTGTCTCAGCCTCCAAAGTAACTGGGATTACAGGTATGCACCACCATGCCTGGCTAATTTTTTGTATTTTTAGTAGAGACAGATTTCACCATGTTGGCCAGGCTAGTCTTGAGCTACTGACCTCAGGTGATCTGCCCGCCTCAGCCTCCCAAAGTGGTGGGATTACAGGTGTGAGCCACTGTGCCCAGCCATTTTTTTTTTTTTTTTCTTAAATATTTGCAAGAATTTACCAGTGAAGCCAGTTGGGTCTGGAGTTTTCTTTGTAGAAATGTTTAAGTTATGAAGTGTATTTCTTTAGCAGAGGAATAGTCAGACTTTCTCTTTGTTTCAATTTTGGTAAATTGTGGTTTTCAAGGGCTTTGTCCATTTTATCTAAGTTATTTGTTGGCATAAAGTTGTTCAAATATTTTGTATTATCTGTTTAATCCTGTTATCTATAGGATCTGTAGTGATGTTCCCTTGTTCGTTTCTTTTTGTTTGTTTTTGTTTTTGTTTTTTTTGAGACGGAGTCTCACTCTGTCGCCCAGGCTGGAGTGCAGTGGCGCAATCTCGGCTCACTGCAAGCTCCACCTCCCTGGTTCACGCCATTCTCCTGCCTCAGTCTCCCGAGTAGCTGGGACTACAGGTGCCCACCACCATGCCTGACTATTTTTTTTGTATTTTTAGTAGAGACGGGGTTTCACCGTGTTAGCCAGGATGGTCTTAATCCCCTGACCTCATGATCCGCCCACTTCGGCCTCCCAAAGTGCTGGGATTATAGGTGTGAGCCACCGCGCCTGGCCTCCCTTGCTCATTTCTAGTGGTGTAGGTAATTGGTATTCTTATTATTTTTCTTGATCAATATTTCTAAAATTTATTTTAATAGCTTGATACTTACATGTAATAATTATATCTGATAGGTAAGTTGACCACGTAATGAAAAAAGAGTATGTTTTCTAGTAATCAAAAGTAGAATTTAAGTATCTAAAAATAAGAATTGCTTGCTTGGTTAGAAAAAAAATAAAATCTGCCAAAAGTATTTCAACCTGATCTTTGGAATTTTACTCTTAATGGCTGTATATAATTCGGTATATTTGAACTTGGTATAACAAGATCTATTATAAACAATCTTGAGTTCGAATAGATCTTGAGTTGAGTTTAGTATTTGCTTGGGTATTTATTTGTTTAGTTTTTGTAGGACTGTTAAATTATATTTTCTTCTTTGGACCAACTGGAGATAGATACTAAAATAAAAGAAGTCCTTTTATCTTCACTTTTAAGTATACTTCTAGAGCAGGGTTTCTCAACCTCAGCACTATTGACATTTTGGGCTGGATGATTCTTTGTTGGGGGAGTATGAGGGCTGTCCTGTGCATTGTAGAGTGTTTTGCAGCATCTGTGTTCTCTATATACTACATGTTGCAACAGTCCTCTAGTTGTAACAACCAAAAATGTCTCCAGACATTGCCACATAACCCAGGGAGGGAGGAGGGGAGCACCATATTGAGAACCACTACTTAAAGGGTAAGAGGGATTGAAAACCTTTTGTTTCTCACAATATCATAAAATCTGAGTAGTAGCGTTGTTGAGAACTTGGTTGAGCACATCTACAGAATGGGAGGATTTCTCATTTAAAAGGTTTTTCCTTCCAAAAGGAATGCTTGATTTTTTTTTTTAGTTGAAGGAAGTTTTATTTATTTATTTTATCTTTTTCTTACATCATCAGAGAATCTGGAGATATAATGGGGAGCTTTGCAGACCACCTAAGTCTTTCTTCCTTGGAGTAAAATCATGTCTAAACCATCTCGATAATGAGGCCAACCTTCTGGGGAAATAGTGTGCCTGGCTTTCCTTGGTAACTTGTTCTAATGATTAGTGCACCTTATCTCTGAAAGGACTGAATCTGTGAAGATCCTTTGCTTACTAAAATAGTTTTCATCATCTTTTGTTCTCCTCATTAAGTGGAAAGACATGAAGGATCTAGTGACATCCTTAGTTACCTTGATGGCCTTTCCAAATTTAGAATTCATCTTCTTAGCTGTAATCAAATCTACCCAGATTAAGCCTTTAAGGCATCCTTCCTGCACGTTCCGTCCTTAGTCATGTCTTCATTACGTTTGTTCATGTGTTTGAGAGATGCAGGAGTTGGAAGAGAAAGGACTGATTTCCCCCTTGTTTAGAGATCTGTTTTCTATAGCCACTGATCTCTCTGCCATTCCTACATCCCAGCCCCCACAACCTAGACTCCTCCCTGCAAATGGAGACCATAAGTCAGTGTTTTCTGAGACATCTGACCATACTTGCAAAATAGTTCCAGCGTAAAAAGAACAAGAACATTGGAAGTGAGGGTCAGAAGGAGCCTAGAAAATCTGCTATATTGTATGTGCATTGGGTCACTGTTTTAGATTTAGAAATGTTTCACAATGTCTTCCTGAAAAGAATGTTTAAATGGTGCATTTTAAGATGGGCGCTCAGATTCAGGCATCTGTTCCTTCACATAATGGGCAAAGAATGGAGATTTAATTAGCAATGTAAGTCAAGCTCTTAAGATAACTTGATTTGATGCAGTACTTTATATTTTCGTTTTTGTTTTCTCATTTGGCATATTCTGACAGTTTCCATGGTAATTAAAAAGAATTTGGGACCTTAAAGGGATTAATTTCCATCCTATGAATTATTACCATTTTGCAAAGCCATTGTACCAGTTTACTAAAAACTGTTTTGAGCTCTATTATATGATGTCACAAATATTTTTAGATGTTTTGTAAGCGGCACAAATATTACAAAATCATTAAAAATTGTTATTGAAGTATAATATGTATACACGAAAAGTGGGTGAATCATGTGTACAGCTTAATGAGTTTTTATAAATGTAACCAGCAGTTAGATTAATAAACAGAACATTACCAGCCCCTTAGAAGCCTCCTCAAGTTGCCTTACAGATATACCCGATGAAGTCTAATCACCCCTAGTTTCTGTCAGCAGAGCTTTGCACTTTATATAAATAGAATAATACAGTATGAACTCTCATGTCTGGTGTGTCTTGCTCAACATTTGATAACATTATTTTGAAACAGAAGGATGTTTTCTGTCTGGAAAAGAGATCCGCTTCTAAACCATTATGGTTTAAAAGCATTTATTAAATGCCTTCATGTGTAAAACCGTACTAGGGAGTACACATATCATTGTTTCCTACCCTCTAAAGCATTGACATAGCAGCTGTGAGAAGGACTTTGAAAATCCTTTATGAAAGATGAGATAGATACATGAAAACCTGTATACAACTGGAGAGATTACAAAGATAAAGTGTCCCCATTATCTCCTTCAGAAATGGAAAGTACATTTTGAGGAGTTGTGAATGAAGACAAAGCTGTAGGTGTTGCATATCTATTCAGGATTTGATCAACGTGAATGCTTGCTAACTTCAGGGCTTAAGGATGTAATAGATGTTGAGGCCTGCCTCCTTCCAATTAGTTTCCTGTAGAAGGTGAAATTTTAGGAATTATTTGAATTATCAGTAGTTAGTGAATCTTTGGCTAGTGGATATTCCAAATGGAGTAGAGGTGTGGAAAAAGGACCAAAGGCCTGGGATGATTTCTGGTTTTCATCCTGAAAATGGAACTACGTAGGAAATTGTGGTTTGCCAGTTGACTTTTCTTCTCATTTGTTTGGACTTAACACAATAATACTTTGCCTGTGTTCTTTCAGTGAGGAACTTTGTTATCTTCTTAACCAGAGTAAATGATGCAGTCAGCAAAATGAATGCTTTGTCACCACACGGAACTAGTTTTAAATCGTGTGGTGTTACCACTGCTTGTCAAGTAGTGGTATCAGTTTATACTCCCACCAGGAGTGAATGAGCATTCTAGCTTCTCTGTATTTTTACCAGCATTTGATATTGTCACGTTGTTTATTTTTTCAAATATCTGATAGGTATGAAGTGATATTTCATTGTTTTTTTTATGTTGAATTTCTCTAGAGAGGTTGAAAGTTTTGTGTAGGTTATTGGCCCTTTGGGTTTTCTCTTCCATTTAGATCCTTATTTGTATTTGTCTTGATTTGTAGTAGTTCTTTATGACTTCTGTATACTAATCCTTAGTTAAAATGTGTTTTCAATATCATCTTCCTCTCTATGGCTTATCTTTTAACTTTGTTGAATACATCTTTTGTTGTACTAAATCTTTTTTATTATAATAAAGTCCTAATTATCAGTCTTTTCCTTTAATTTTTTATGACTCGTGCTTTTTATCTTTGCCTTGTTTCAAAATTGTTTCCCCAAAGTCATGAAAATGTTCTTCTAATCGTCAGTATTTTCTACAAGAAAGTTTTTCTAAAATCAGGCTTTTCACTTTTCAGTCTTTATTCCATTGGGATTCTATTTTTTGGTATAGTTTTAGATAGAAAGATATTTTTAAAAATTGTTTATTTCCTATACAGAAATACCATGCACTTAATAATTCACTTTTTCCCCCCGATAATATCTATATCTGTACTTCTCTACTATATGTGTGAGTACATCTATGGACTTCATTCTGTTCCTTGATCTGTTTTGGCATCTTTGAGATATTGTTACACTGTCTTCATTACTATAGATTTAGAATAAACCTGGCTATCTCTTAGGAGAAATTTTCTCCTTTTGCTCGTCTTTAAAAGTATCTGACCTATTCTTGATCCTTTGCTTTTGGAATCAGCTTTTCATGCTCCACAAACATCCCTGTCAGGATTTTGAGTGGAGTTGCAGTGAATTTATAGAAGAATTCTTTTTTTTTTTTTTTTTTTTTTGAGACGGAGTCTTACTCTGTTGCCCAGGCTGGAGTGCAGTGGCGCGATCTCGGCTAACTGCAAGCTCTGCCTCCCGGGTTCACGCCATTCTCCTGCCTCAGCCTCTGGAGTAGCTGGGACTACAGGTGCCCGCCACCAAGCCTGGCTAACTTTTTTGTATTTTTAGTAGAGATGGGGTTTCACCGTGTTAGCTAGGATGGTCTCAATTTCCTGACCTCGTGATCTGCCCGCCTTGGCCTCCCAAAGTGCTGGGATTACAGGCGTGAGCCACAGCGCCTGGCCAGAATAATTTCATGACAGTCAATGTATTTACTATGTTAAGTCTTTCATTTGTGTATATGGTATGTCTCTTCAAACATTTAGATTTTCTTTTGTACCCCAAGATAATGTTTTTGCATACCTTTAAAAATTATATTTCAAGGTCCCTCATAGTTTTTGTGGCATTTTTTAAAGGTAAAATGTAAGGTAATCCCAGTGCTTTGGGAGGCCAAGGCAGGAGGATCACTTGGGGCCAGGAGTTTGAGCAACATAGCGAGACCCCATCTCTACAGAGAGAGAGAGAGAGAAAAAAAAAAAAAAGCCAGATATGGTGGCGCCTGCCTATAGTTCCAGCTACTTGGGAAATAGAGGTGGGAGGATTGCTTGAGCTGAGGACTTTGAGGTTACAGTGAACTATGAACATGCTGCTGCACTCCAGCCTGGGTGACAGAATGACACTTTCTAAAAAATAAAGTAAAACAATTAGGGTTGAATCTAATTCCATGCAATGCCGTGGTTCCCTTCCATAGACCTGTGACTTCTGAAAGTCCAGCTGGATGGACAAACTTGTTCAGATTAGCATAGAAACTGTGAAGGGAAGCTGATTCTGAGTTATCACATACCAGCCTGATCATAAGAGCTGTATATGGTAGCTCTGTGACTATGTCCCAGAACCTGCAGAGTAGCAAACGTATAGGATGCATTATGTGCTTATGCATCCTTTGAATAGAATTTCATCTTTTCCTGGAAGAGAACAGAATCCACCATCACTGAGGGAAAACTCAGTTTCTAAGCTGAGTTTTAGCTGCTTGCTTGTGCTATATTTTCCAACTAGTAGTATTTTCATGAAAGATATTGATTTCATTGTCATATTGATGCAGAATGAGAAGTCAAATCAGTTCTACTAATTCAAGAATAAAATCTGTTTGCCAATGGAAGACAAAGCTAGTGGGTAACATGCCAAAATTAATTTTGCTTACCTGATATTTTCTCCAAGAGCGGGGAGCCCACGAGTCCTGGGAGTCATATATTGAATGTTAAAACTTCCAAACAGTGATAAGAGTTCACAATTTAGCTAAGAAGGGACCTCATCAAAGTCCACAGGAGTCCTGAAGATGGGATCCTGTTGTTTAGGTATTTATGCAGAATACAAGAAAAGAGGAAATAGAATTTGAGTTAGATATTAGAATATTCTTCCATTGAAGGTGGTTGTGGTCGGGCATGGTGGCTCACTCCTAATCCCAGCACTTTGAGAGGCTGAGGTGGGAGGATCGCTTGAGCCTAGCAGTTTGAGACCAGCCTGGGAAACATGGTGAGGCCCTGTTTCTATTAAACTAATTTAAAAAATTAGCCTGGCTGCTGATACGCAACCTTTAGTCCCAGTTACTCAGGAGGCTGAGGTGAGAGGATTGCTTGAGCCTAGTAGATCAAGGCTGCAGTGAGCCATGGCTGCGCCACTGCGCTCTAGTGTGGGTGACAGAGTGAGACCTAGTCTCAAAAAATAAAAATAAAAAATAAAGGATCAGTTTTATCCATTCAGCAAATACTTATTAGACTGAGTGCTAAGCTTGTAATAGAAGGATGATTAAGTCATGATTTTTCACACCTGGTGAGTGATTTGGTCCCATGCGGGTGAATTAAGGTTATGTGCAGATGAGTCTGCTGTGTAGCAGTTGTACTCCGTATTGGCTAGTGATGACGTGTAACAGTTTCTGCCCTCAAGGCATTCTGTCTTCAGTGAGGATAGTCAGCAAAGTAACACCTGCCATGATCCCATGTGGAAAATGTTATGGATAAAACATAGGTGGAGGACCCACAATGCCACTCAGTGGAGGTAAAATGCCTGGGAGGAGCCTTGGAGGCTGAACTGAAGCGAAATGAGATATTTTTACTTAAACCAACCTTTACCATATCATAACATAAGAGAATAAAAATCCTTAATATGTTAAAATACAGATTTCTTCTATAAGAAAAATATGACCCGATGTGCACCATTACAGAGACCAAGTTTACATTCAAGATGCAAATTCTTGGTTGAAAGAGAAAGAAAAAAGGCCAGGTTTTATTATCTTAGAGTGATGCAGCTAAAGTAACCCAGGAAAGATTTAATTGGAACTCTTCTGTTCAAGCGTTACTTCCATGTTTGGAGATGTTATTCATGATAATGAAATTTCCTTGGTCGATTCAAGATTACCTAGTTTCCCTAAAACATTTAATGGAAAACTTCTCCTGGCATATTTTACATAGCTGCTAACCCTGCAAAGAAGAGGCCAGCACTTGGGCTGTAGCAAGAGCTTGATTTATTCCGGAAAGCAGTTTATTCAGCCGTCAAATGAGATTATATGTGTGGCTGTTAGCCATCACTTCACAGAAATATTCTTATTCCTCAACAAGGCCTCAAACTTTTATTTATTTAAGGGCAACAGAAATAACAAATGTAAATTCTCCTAAAACATCTCTTTGGAAATGCAATTTTTCACAGGGTGCTGCCATTCCCTGGCTGCTGCTGATGGCTACAACCAAACTGGACTGCCGGACATTTTCCACATGTCACCTGCTGTCCCTGGGCATTGATATCCCCCACTAGCCAGCACACTTAGGTACACTTAGGTTTTTGTTTTTTGTTTCTTTTTTCTGAGACAGAGTTTCACTCTTGTTGTCCAAGCTGGAGTGCAATGGCGCGATCTCAGCTTATTGCAACCTCTGCCTCCTGGGTTCAAGCTATTCTCCTGCCTCAGCCTCCCAAGTAGCTAAGATTACAGGTGTGCACCACCACACCAGGCTGATTTTTTGTATTTTTAGTAGAAATGGGGCTTCACTATGTTAGCCAGGCTAGTCTTGAATTCCTGACCTCAGGTGATCCGCCTGCCTTGGCCTCCCAAAGTGCTGGGATTACAGGTGTGAGCCACCACGCCCGGCCAGGTACACTTAGGTTTGTGTAATCCTGAAAGGCCTCAGGCATAAAAATCCCTTTTTAAAATTAACTTCTTTTGTCATATGTTTCTGTCTTGGGAGTGGTCTCTCATTGTAGAACTCTAGAGTTTAAAATTGAAGTCTAAATTTGGATGTGAAATTGAAATTTCTTTTTATTTTTTATCGTATTTTAGCATTTAGGGATTTGAGTAAAAGTGGTGGTATTTCTACTCTGTGATTGAATTGCAGTTTCCTCAGCCCAACATGACAACTGACATATTGTTAAAAAGAAAAACTCATACGTGAAGTAGCTGTGACATAGAGTGGGCTGTTGATTTGAAAAGTCAACCTGGTTGGAGGCTTGAAGACGTTGGACTTTCTGCCTGGCAGTCTCTGCCTCATGTACCTACAGGTAATGTTTGGAAAGTCAAGGACTGGGGATAAATTGAGACTTCAGATTCCTTAAGAAGCAACAGTGAGGTTCTTTTTGCCTCAAGAAGAGTTTGTCAGACTCATGGTTCTCGACTAGGGTAGATTCTGTCCCCCTCAAGGGACAGTTGGCAATGTCTGGAGATCTTGTTGGTTGTTACAGATTCGGAGAGTGGAGAGATGCTCCTGGCATCTAGTGGGTGGAGGCCAGGGTAGCTGCTAACCCTCCTATAGTGCACAGGACAGCCTCTCCTCAACAAAGAGTTATCAGACCTCAAATGTCAAGAGTGCTGAGGTTAAGAAACACTAAGGTAGACTGAGCTTTTGAAGTGAGGTAGGAAGCAGGACTCGACTCCAGAGACAGGCTCAGACACTGGACCAAATCGAGGACTAGGTAAAACAGGGCCAGGGTGGAAGCAGCTTTCTGTAAGACATGCCCACTAGTGTGCCATGTCAGCTTACCATTGCCATGGCAACACCTGGGCATTACCTCCCCTTTACACAGCAATGACCTGATGACCTAAAAGGTATTACCCCTTCCCTAGAAATTTCTGCATGAAATACCCCTTAACCTCCATAGTATTAAAAGTGGGTATAGGCTGGGCGCAGTGGCTCAGCACTTTGGGAGGCCGAGGCGGGTGGATCACGAGGTCAGGAGTTTGAGACCAGCCTGACCAACACAACGAAACCCCGTCTCTACTAAGAATACAAAAATTAACTGGGCATGGTGGCACATGCCTGTAATCCCAGCTACTCAGAAGGCTGAGGCAGGAGAATTGCTGCTTGAACTTGGGAGGCAGAGGTTGCAGTGAGCTGAGATTGCGCCATGACACTCCAGCCTGGGCAACAGAGTGAGACTCTGTCTTTAAAAAAAAAAAAAAAAAAGTGGATATAAATGTGATTGCAAAACTGCTCTGAGCTGCTACTCTCTGGCTATGGGGTAGCCTTGCTGTACAGGAGCAGTCGCAGAGCTGTAACATCTCCTCTTCGATAAACTGTTTTTTTCCTCTACCTCTGGCTAGCCCTTGAACTCTTCCCTCGGCAAAGCCAAGAACCCCTGTGGGCTAAGCCCCGCTCTTCTACTTAAGTTGTGTAAGACCATCATTGCAAACCTTTAAAACATATAACCTGTAGGAAGGTTTGGGATTTGTGCTAGAATAGGGCAAAAAATTCTAGACAGCAAATAAAGAGACCTAGGTATAGATAGGAGTTGCCCAGTTCAGAAGGTGCTTTCTGAAGGGCATCTTTCAGGACAAAACTTTTCCTGATGCAGACAAACGTAGTCCTGGTTTTCATTCATTGCTGTTGCTGATGTGGACTTGCTTGTGTAAGTCAGTTGATATTCATTAAACTCTTACAAGGTATTCTTTATGATAATTAAACATAAATGATGATAGCATATATGATATAAAACTGAATTGTAATTAGCTTTGGAAAATAGTACTTGAAAGTTTCTATTTAAGCCTCTTTCTAGCAAACTCTCGAATATTCATGTAACTAAAGAAGACAGCATAAAACATTGAAGTGAACTATTTTTTTCATTTACCCATTAATTTCAAGCAATAGGTTTAATCTTTTTATTTTCTTCTAAGAGCTGCTAATGAATAGTACAATGGCTGGTTTACAGATCATGTTTCCCTGGCTTTCCTAATCCTTGGTGAAGATGTTAGGTTCAGATGTATGAAATAGACAATATTTGACCCCTTGCAGTGTACAAATACGGCATTTTCATGTGGTTCTGTCTAATAGAAGGTAGTGATCTAAATACACCCCCACCACCCCTACCAGGGCCATTTCCAGCCTGATACTGAAGTAGAACAAATGAGTTGCCTGTTTTTCTTTTCTTTTCTTTTCTTTTTGAGACAGAGTCTTACTCTGTTGCCCAGGCTGGAGTGCAGTGGCCCGATCTTGGCTCACTGCAACCTCCGCCTCCTGAGTTCAAGTGATTCTCCTGCCTCAGCCTCCCAAGTAGCTAGCTGGGATTATAGGTGTGTGCCAGCATGCCTGGCTAGTTTTGTATTTTTGGTAGAGATGGGGTTTCTCCATGTTGGCCGGGTTGGTCTCGAACTCCTGAACTCAAGTGGTGCACCTGCCTCGTCCTCCCAAAGTGCTGGGATTACAGGCTTGAGCATCTGTGCCTGGCCTCTTTTTCTTCTGAAACTTTGCAGATGTAACTATAGGCTCATTCTGACCAGTCTTCAAAGGACTCTGGCTTTAGGTTTCTCTGTCCCTAGACCTGGGGTTTCTCTCAATAATACTTAAGAGCCAGAGGATGCTGTCCTTCAACAGCTCCTTTGGAGAAGCAAAGACCCATCCCCCAGTTTCTCTCCTCTGTAAGTATTGATTTCTGTGTGTTCTCTTTTCTGCAGGCTTATGGTATTCCTGTTTGGGTAATTGTTAAGGATGACATGGGAGAAATTCTCTGGTTATGTTCAGTCTGTCATTTAATTTATATTTAATAAATGCTTCTCAGTAACTAAATATAGGTGTATAAAATTGATTGTAATAGATATTTGCAGGGAAGTTTTCACTCATATATTTAGTTGAAGTCAGTAAAGATGTCATTTCCAGATAATTATTCAATGTCAGATGCTTATGTTTATACAGTTTACTTATTCTTAAATATATTTGGATCTCTGTCTTACTATAAATTTTCAGTTGGTGCATCTTTAACATCTTTGTGAGAAAAATTCAATATAATCTCACATACTACAGGTTGTTTGAAAGTCTCATTTTTTCATTATTTATGTAAAACTGTTAAACATTCATGAACATTATTTAAAATAAAAATGTTGGTCTTTGAGGGTGAAATTAAGAATGTAGAAATGCATACCTTGGTTTCCCAGAATTGAGTTCATCCTAATATGAAACAGCAAGAAATCAGAACCCTGTTTATTATAGTCTTATCTTTATATTTGAAAGCAGGTGTGTGTTCTTGAAAATATTAAACAAAAGTCATAGAGCTACATATTGACCAGTCATGAAACTCTCTTCTTCCTACCTTCCACCACACCTCCAGACTGTTTGCCTAATCCCTCTTTGTGATGTCTATTGTGCTGGTATAACAATATTTGAAATCTCTGATGAAAACTTTGGCCTCAGTTGACCCTTCCCTAAAGTTGAAGAGTGGTTAGGTGATTTCTCCAAATAAGGAAATGAAGGGAGTTAAGAAGGTAAGTGATACAGTTTGGATGTGTATCCCCGCCCAAATCTCATATGGAAATGTAATCCCCAGCATTGGCGATGCTGCCTGGTGGAAGGATTGTGGGAGTGGATTTGTCATAAATGGTTTAGCAACATCTACCTTGGTACTGTCCTCCCGATAGTGAGTTCTCATGAGCTCTGATCTTTTGAAAGTGTTTGGCACCTCTTCACTTTCTCTCTGGCTCCTGCTCTGGCAGTGTGACATGCCTGCTTCCCCTTTGTCTTCTGCCATGATTGTAAGTTTCCCAAGGCCTCCCCAGAAGCCAAGCAGATGCCAGCATCATGCTTTCTGTACAGCCTGCAGAACCATAAGCCAATTAAACATCTTTTTAAAATAAATTACCCAATCTTGGGTATTTCTTTACAGCAGTGTGAGAATGGGCTAATACAATAAGTGAGAAGGAAAGGAAAATTTGCCCAACTGTGTATCATCTTTCCCAGGTAATTGGGAGTTTTCTGTGCTTCCATTCCCATGAGGAAATGTCTCTATAAATGCTACAGAAAAGATCTACTCTTTTGTGATTGTCATAGTCAGCTACAGTGATGCCTCAGGAAAAAGAAGACTGCCACAGCTGAAGCCCAAGCTCTTAATGGCCAAGGTAGTTATTTGCTGTGGTGGTGCTGCTTTTGTTGATACCATCAAAGGCATTATTTGAGGCATAGCTTGCTTTCCTAGCCAGCTTCCCAACTTTCATTGTGCACGTTCATTGCCCAAATGCAATTGCAAGTGCAGCGGCTACGGTGATGAATAAGACAGTCCTTATCCTTGAGGAAGAGCCCACAGTGTGGTGGGCAGAGAAATTATAAGGGTTATAAGCAAAACAATAGCAATTTTTGTTGTGCTCAAAAATGCATTTTCTTCTGGTGACAGGATAGTCCTAATACTGGTCTGCATTTCTACCACATATGAATATGTAACATGCATTTCTCTCTTCTTTTACATAGTAGCTGGCTATCTTAATGACTGTATTAACAATTTTCGGATTTTAGTTATATCTTAATGTTGCTACTTTTGCAAGTGAACATCCTGCTGAAACGTATTCAGTTGGGAAGAATCTGGCCTTTTTGAAAGGGCATTTTCTGAATATAGCAAATTACCATTGATAGTTTAATGCAATTAGGAAAATGGAAGTGAATGGCAATAAAACTGATTAAAACCATGAGTTGTGTCATAGAATAAACCATAAATGATATCAGTAACTATAATGCCATAATGAGACACTGTCATTACTTGGTACTTCCTTCTTCAGAAGCCTGGTAACACCATCACAGGAGCCTGAAAATGGATTAAGTCGCTGTTCGAATGCGGACATATTCTAGTCTCACATATTTTAGTCTCAGATATGATGCTTCATTTAATTATGTCTATACATTTATTACCTACAGACATTATCTTTAGGGTCAAGGAGACAAGGTATATGTTATTGTTCCTATGGTAACTTTGTACTTAAAATGGCAGGCTGCACTTGATTTAAAAATATCTACAGTTTGATTGCTGTAAAAACCTCTGTTCATAATTTGCTCACGTCCAGTGACTCACTCCTCATTTAACTGGCATTTCAGCAAATGACTTGATCACATAAATTGTTTGGAGAACTAACAGAAGGTTATTGCTCTAACGTACTAAAGATATTTTAGATTTCTATCATTTAAGATTTTGGATATTTAAAAAATAGTTTACATGTGTTTTTGCCAGGTTAAGAGTGAAATAACCTTAGTGGAATGTTTCTTTTCTTTTTGAGACAGGATCTCATTCTGTTGCCCAGGCTGGAGTGCAGTAGCAGTGATTATGCCTCATTGCAGCCTCGGCCTCCTGGACTCCAGCGATTCCCCCACCTCAGTCTCCCAACTAGCTGGAACCACAGTTGTGCACTACCACGCCTGGCTGTTTCTTGAAGAGATGGGGTTTTGCCTTGTTGTCCAGGCTGATCTCGAACTTCTGGGCTCAAGCTGTCTGCCTGCCTCAGCCTCCTAAAGTGCTGGGATTGTTGGCATGAGCCACTGGACCTGGCCTCATGTTTGTTGATAATTCATGGGCACATTGTACTTTGGTGTGATATGGGGCATCTTAAGCTAGCAGAAGATATAAGGCAGATGTGCCTACTGGCTTTTCACTTGAATTTATAACAGTGGACTTGGATGTTTCAATCTATTTGTATCTCCCCTCTGCTGTCACGGAAGTCCCATTTTAGCCAACCTGCTGCCTTATTTTTTAAGATGGACCCTCCTTACACATACACACACACACGCACACACATTAATAAACTAATACATCTTCTTTTCAAACAAACTTAAGCAGGGAAGACATGCTGCATTAGTTTCCATCCAAGAGCTTGGAGTGGGTGCCTGGGAGCAGGTCTACCTCAGGAGGAAGGTGCTGGGCTTTGTGGCTGCCCTTAATCACTGAGAGTCTTTTTATACGTGACTATTTTGCAGATGACTGGGGTTTCCCACACACTTCAAATTTGAGATAAGCAGGGAATAACAATTTATGTAGCTATATCTGAGCCTGAATTGCATTGTGTATCCCCGTTGGTGACTCTGAAGTCTCCTACTTTGGAGACGTGAGCAATGACAATTCTGTGTTGATTTTTTCTTTCTGTTTAGATATCCATTCCAAAAACTTGGGGACAGTGTAGGAAGAGAGAACTGCTTCTACTGTGAGCTTCTCTTTTATCCATCTCTGCCTTGATGGCAGTCTGTCACTGGCAGAATGTGTGTGTATTTCTGTGTTGGCATCTTTTTTTGATGGCACAGACAACTTCCCTTGGTCTCTGAGAAAATAAAATTATAGCTTTAACCTCATGAGGCAGGCCCAGAGACTGCTGCCTCAGGAGCCCCTCCTGCTCTATACCTCCTGAGGTTGGATAGAGCAGCTGAAAATCCGGCCGAGCCTTTCAGAGCCTCTTGGGGGATGTTTAAGTGGCAGATGCACTTAATTATTAGACATGTTCCAAATGCAGGAGAATGAGCTTTGAGAGAGTTTTGAATTTGGGACAAAAGGATGCTTTTTGTTAATCAACTTGATTTTCACAGAAATCAGAATGTGTATATCAGTCAAGAAATGAAGGGATATACACACACACACATATACATAATATATATATACATGTACATACATACCTATTATATATTAAATGGGCAGATATAACATGCAGGCAGACATGCATGTACAAGTATGTGGTGTGTGTATATAACAACCATTGTACACATATATACACATTATATGCACATATACATGATACATATATACACGCAAAAAAATTTACTGAGTCCTTACTGTGTGTAAGTCCTGTTTCACCTGACTCAACTAATGTAATCCTCATTGTATCACAGATATGACAACTGAGGTCACGTGGCTAGGGAGTGGCAAGGCCAATATTTAAGCCCAAGAATTCTGGCTCCAGCTGTGTTTCTCCCCTCCTCCTGATGGAGGAGGTGCAGTCAGTGTCATTTAAAGGCATGATTGATTTGGTTTGTTGGGTGTTGGTGCTCATAACCATAGAGAGAGAGAGAGAGAGAGAGAGAATGGAGAATGCCATTTCTTCTACCTGTTTTCATCAGCCAGTACAGGAGAGGGAATAGGGGAACTCGTGGCTCATTTTAAAACGGTATCAATGATGGCACAGACACACCTTTTTTAATTTTTATTTTTTCACGTTTTTTAGAGACAGAGTCTGGCTCTGTTGCCCAGGCTGGAGTGCAGTGCTGCAATCACGGCTCTCTGCAGCCTCAAATCCTGAGCTCAAGCGATCCTCCCACTTCAGCCTCCCAAGTAGCTGGAACTACAGGGGCACACCACCACGCCCAGCTAATTTTTGTATTTTTGGTAGAGATGGGGTCTCACTATGTTGCCCAGGTTGGTGTTGAACTGCTGGGCTCAACTGATCCTCCTGTCTTGGCCTCCCAAAGTGCTGGGATTACAAGCATGAGCCACCGTGCCCAGCTGTGACACACTTTTATTGGTGGGTTAGATCTGGGTAAAGTAGTCACAATCAACTGGGCCAGATCTGATGAGTAAGGTGGATGACACACCAGAGTTCTGTCATTTTAGGATTCAGTAAAAATAATATAAATTGTTGATCTTCTCTGTAGGCACTTCCAAAAGAAGAGCGGGAGCATCTTTGACTGCTAGGTGGCTTGAAAGAACAGTTTGTTGTATGGATGCTTTTGTAATTATTAATAAAACAGATCATTTCATTACTTCATTATAGTCTGTTAGCTAGGATATAGATTTGTTTGCTCTATTAGAACCCCCCAAAATGTTATTCAGCATGCCAGAAGTTTCCATCCCTCTAATGTGGAAGTTCAAGCTGGCACAGGGACACTCCTCCCCAAAGGGGTTAGAGACCTAGGCTCTGTCTTATTCTATCGTACTCAACACTTGGCTTCCATTTCATGATCTAAGACAGCTGCTGCAGTTCCTGCCCTCACCTTCACATCCCTGCTAATAGGAAGAAGAAAAGGGAGGTCAGGTCCTTCTCTTTAAAGGCCATTCTGCGGACGTTGTATCTGTCACTTTTCACATCCCAGGGGCTGGAACTTGGTCATAGGATCACACCTAGCTTCAAAAGACTCTGGAAAGTGTAATCTTTAGCTGGGTAGCCAGCTAAAAATATTACCATAGAAGATGGGGGAGTAGATATTGGAAAACAGTGAAGAGCATCTGGCATACTTATGTATAAAAAAAGTAAAACTGGTAAAAACATCACGTGAACCTTCAGATTTTTAAAAAAATCTCAGATGTTAGAATAATTTGATTTTTTTTTCAGAATAATGATACACTGGCAATTCATGTTCCACTTTAATATTGCAAATGTAAAACATTGTAACATTGTAAATGTAAAACTTTGAAAGAAAGACCCATGTAGCTTATGGTATAACTATTAAGAAATCCATGATGAGGCAGGGTACAGTGGCTCACATCTGTAATTTCAGCACTTTGGGTGGCTGAAGTGGGCAGATCTGTTGATCCCAGGAGTTCGAGACCAGCCTGGGCAACATGGCGAAACCCCATCTCTATAAAAAATAATAAAATTAGCCAGGTGTGATGGCACACGCCTGTGGTCCCAGCTACTTGGGAGGCTGAGATGGGAGGATCGCTTGAGCCTGGGAGGTTGAGGCTGTGGAGAGCCGTGATCATGCCACTGCACTCCAACCTGGGCAACAGCATGAGACCCTGTCTCAAAAAATTCATGATGGAGAAAAGGGAGAGTTTTTCACATAGTTGAGAGTATGAAAGCATGTTGAGTATAAATTTTGTTATTTTGTGAAATGCTCCAAAATTAAGACCGAACAAGACAGAACAAGAAGATACCCGACTGTTTATGGTTAGCATTTGAGGTTGGTTCACCCTCTGCTTTTGATTCACATTTTGACCAGTGTAAAATGAGAAAGGATATATTTCATAATATGAAATTATGCTAGTTTGAAGTTACATTGAACACTGAGGCCTAACCCTACCTCAAGGTCAGGTGCAGTGTAGTGATCTAAAAAGAATGGAGGCTGGGCATGGTGGCTTAGGCCTGTAATCCCAGCACTTTGGGAGGCTGAGGTGGGCAGATTGCTTGAGCCCAGGAGTTTGACCAGCCTGGGCAAGATGGTGACATCCCATCTCTACAAAAAAAATATGAAAATTAGCCAGGCATGGTGGTGTATGCCTGTGGTCCCAGCTGCTCAGGAGGCTAAAGTGGAAGGATCACTTGAGCCCAGGAGGTTGAGGCTGCAGTGAACCAAGGTTGTGACACTGCACTGCAGCCTGGGCAACAAAGTGAGATCCTGTCTTAGATAGATAGATAGATAGATAGATAGATAGATAGATAGATAGATAGATAGACAGACAGACAGACAGACAGACAGACAGACAACAAAGTGAGATCCTGTCTCAGATAGATAGATAGACAGACAGACAGACAGACAGACAGGCAGGCAGGCAGGCAGGCAGACAAGACTGGGATGTGCTATAATTGTCTTGAACTTTTTATTCAAGGTAATATCTAATATCTTCCTATGTTCTAATTATAAGCATATGGTTCTCAGCTACACAAACTTTTGATTACAAATATTTAATACTTTCCATCTAAATAAAAGGTAACTAAAGTATATGCTGTATTTTCCTCACACTGACATAAGATGGATTCAGTGATTTTGCAGATGTCAAGTGGAGTTTTCTTCAGCCCAAGATACGGAAACAAAATAAACAAACTGGAAATTTGTAATTTTCCTCCTATAGTAACCATATGGGGAGTCATTTTTAAATAGCCAAGATTGTATCAAGTGCAGAAGGCGATGATTATCCTAGTGGCACTTGTAAAATGAAGTGATAGTTTCTTACAGTGTTCCAGCCTTCCACTGAGGAAAAGTAGGAATTCCTGCCCTCCCTAAGCTAAGTGCCCCAACTGTTTCTTTCATTGCCTGAGCAGTTCTCTCTTTTGCCTTCACATTATTGGCTCTCTATTTAGATTAACATTTTAATTTTTTTTCAAATTTGAAAAAATACCTTTTTCCAGTTGTATCTGTCAAAAGGATTGCTTCAAAAGCATCTTGTTCCCTAGTCTTTTACCAAATTATTCTAGGCACAAACCTCATATTAACGTCAAAATCATAAAGAACAAAAGTAGTGGAGGAGGTCAGATGATTTGGGGTGTTAAAGCAAGTTTCTGCAATTGGGTTTTAGATGCTATTAAAGCATTCTGTATACGAACTGCTTTAAACAGTAACAACAATTACATCTTTTATTGGTTCAGCATCTCTTGGTTGTCTGAACTATAGAGATTTTGCAGCAGTGGAATATACATCTGTAGAGAAACTACACAAAAATTGTACTTTCTTTAGCAGTGTTTTTGGAATTGAGTTTTAGAAATAGAAGTTAATATTTTGGATTTTATTCTTGGATTCACTATAGATTAAGCCTATTCACTATAGATTTGGTAAGTTTGTTCACCTTTGTGTTGGCCTCAGTTTTCTGTTCTATGAAAAGAAAATAGTGGTAGAACAAAGGAAATAACACCCTATGTGGTTGGAGCCTGGGGAAGGGCGTCTGGTGGTAATGTCTTAAATGTCACAAATTTGTAGCAGTGTTTCGGGTCAGCTGGGAGATTGGTTATTGGTGAGTGGAGTTCACGTTTGCCTTACCTTGAAATGTTTTCCAGCACTTTGGTAGCAAACTACATCTTCAATGTGAAGGGAAATGTGTAACAGTTTTTCTTTGGGAAATATTTTTATTGACTTAGCTCCATTTTGTGAGTCACATATTCCAGCTTATAGCAGAGCCTGCTGCAGTTAGTTTGCCAGGCAAATACCCAATAAGATCACAGAGCTCAGGCTTGTATTATGTAAACCCCTTGGTGTGTTATTTTATTTCAGGAGGGCTTGTGACACACTGATGAGCTGTTAAATGATTGTGGAAACAGAGCCTAGTTTTAGAAGTGAATTTGGTTTGAAAAGTAATTGTAAAGGCCAAAATTGATAGACCTTTCATGGTCTCTGTAGCTGCCTTTCCAATATGATGGTCACTAGCCGTTTAAATTGAAATTAGTTACAATTAAGTTAAACTCAGTTCTTTAACCACTGTAACTATATTTAAAATCTTCAGTGGTGACATGTGGCTTGAGACTACTATGTTGGACGACAAAATACAGTATATTTCCATCATCGCCAAAATTTCCTCGCTGGACAGCATTTGTCTGTAGGCACCTAAGAAAGAATCATGGTATAGCAAGGAGGAGGCTTGAGATGGAAGTTAAGAGATGACTGTATTCTAATTTGGGCCCTTAAAAGTTCTGTGACCATATCTCTGAACCACTCTGGGCCTCAGTGCACACATCAGTACTGCAATGACTTCTGTATACTTTTGTATATTTCTATTGCAATGCTAACATGAAGATTGGATATACTAGTGTCACTTTATGGCTTAGAGAGTGGACTTTGGAGTCAGACTGCCAGATTTTAAATACCAGTTACTTCTAAATTAACGTCTCTGGGCCTTGATTTTCTGATCTGAAAAACTGGAGCAATAAAATACCTCCTTTGCATGATTGAGTGTTAAATAGTTTCATACATTTGAAGTGCATAGAACAATTCCTGGCCCATGGAAGATACTCAGTGTTTTAACTATTATGTATTTCATCTATTGAAGAGTATAAGGTGCTATCAAAAGCTTTTGTTACATATGCTATTTTCAGTTTGCCTTTACCTTCCGGGTCTTTGAACCTTCTTGTAACATGTTATACAGGAATGTAAATGTGCCACGTGGTAGCTGCTTAATGCTTAGTTGTCCTGCATAAATTAATCCCCTTTAGAAAATAAATTACTTACAATTTAGAATGGCATACTCATGGTTTGTTCTTTAATCCACCTGTATAATTGGTTCTTCCCCAAAGAAATTAACAAGCTTGACGTCGATGCTGAGAAATTCTAGAGCAGAAGAGCAGACTCTTCCTTCACTGTTATTTGTGTTCCTATCTCTCCAATTCCTCAGATTGTAGGATGAAGTAAATCACAAGGGCCAGTGTCTTGTTTGGAAAGGTTTTGTCATACCGCACAGGTGGCCTGCATCGTTTTCAGTGGGGGTGGTTTAACTTGATGCGGCTGATGCCAAGATACAGTACTCAGAGTCCGCCCTATGTTTGACGTAGTCATCAATGGCCTTCCTTTTGGACTTCTTTTTGGATAAGGGGAAATGTGCACTAGTCCAGTGGCTCTCACCCTGACTGTACAGTGGAGTTACCTAGAGAGCTTTCAAAATGCTGACGCCTGTTCCCACTCACAGAGGTTCTGATGTAATTGTCCAGGGTGCTGCCTGGGCTTGGGGATTTTTAAAAGCTTCCCAAATGATTCTGATGTGCAGCCGGGGTTGAGAAGTGCTAGAATGGCCTGCACTGAGTGATATGGAAAGGATACTTTTTGAAGTAGGGCCCAAACATTGCTGGTTAAGGGGGAGCCACACCACCCTCCAGGGTGGAGGTAGCTGGTGGCTTTTCTCTGGGTCTTGTCCAGTTCCACAGTTTAATCAGTAATATGAATCAGTGCAAAATATACTGATCATACCCATGGATAACACGGTTCACCTGAAAGGGGAGACTAGCTGTTAGGTTACAGGTGCCAAAGACCTTATTGATGGGTAGGAGGGAAAGATGAGTGAATCTAAGGGGAAGACAAACCTTTTAGTTACTTTAAATAAAACCAACTGAACAGGTATAGGATACAGGAAGCTTAGCTCAACGGCTGCCTGGAAGTTTTGGTTGACTGACAGCTGCAGTAGTTAAGAGTATGTACTTAGAAACCAGTCCTGTGTTTGAATCTTGCTTTATTGTTTCCTCCTGGGGGATCTGGAGCATGTTCCTTAACCTTTCTGAGCTTCAGCCTCCTCTTTAGTGGGAATAAGAAAAGTTACCCACTTAATTTCATTATTGTGATAATTAAATGAGATGATTTATGAAAACTGTGACTATAATGCCTGGCCCACAGTCAGTACCATGATTATAAATAATAAAGGCATGATTAGCATCATGTTGATCTTCATCATCATCCTTGTAATAAGCCTGTCTGAAGAGCCTGTGGCATCAGCCATGACATAAATTGAAATATCTGGCATGGAGTGTCTTCATTGTTCAAATATACCATACTAACGTAAGATATTAACAATAGGGCTGAGCACGGTGGCTCCCGCCTGTAATCCCAGCACTTTGGGAGGCCTAGGCGGGCAGGCAGATTACTTGAGGAGAGGAGTTTGAGACCAGCCTTGCCAACATGGTGAAGCCCTCTCTCTACTAAAAATACAAAAATTAGCTGGGTATGGTGGTGCATGCCCGTAATCCCAGCTACTCAGGAGGCAGACGCACAAGAATCACTTGAACCTGGGAGGTGGAGGTTGTAGTGAGTTAAGATCATACCACTGCACTCCAGCCTGGGCAACAGAGTGAGACTGTCTCCAAAAAAAAAAAAAAAAAAAAAAAAGGATATGAACAATAGGGCAGACTGGCTGTGAGGTATGTGGGAACCCTCTGTACCATCTTTGCAATAATTCTGTAAATCTAAAAATGCTCTAAGCATTAAAAATGTTATTGCCAATGTAGTACTTGCCTTAAGTGGGGATATAATATTTTTTTGTTTATTTTCCAACAAATATTTGTGTGCCAGCTTTGTGCTCAGTAAATCTGAAGTTTACCCCTCTCATGAAGAACAAAAATGTTTTTGTGTTAAATATTTCTGAGGCAGACGTTTCTAAGATATGTATCTCCATATGTATGCTGAACCAAATTTGATCCATTTAAAATTTCTTTATTTTGAAATAATTTTGGATAGAGAAAAGTTGTAAAAACAGTACAAAGTTACTGTTAAACCATTCATCAAGCTTCCCCTAACCTTAACAACTTACATAATCATAGTACAACTATCAAAAGGGGACATTGACACTGATAAAATGCCAGTAACTACAGCATTTACTTGGATTTCCCCAGTTTTTCTCTTACTGTGGCAGGATCCAATTCAGGATGTCACATGGCATTGAGTTGTCCCGTCTCCTTAGTTTCCTCCAACTTGTGATAGTTCCTAAGTTTTTCCTTGTCTTTTGACTTTGATTCTTGAAGAGTACCAGTCAGTTATTTTGTAGCATATTCCTCAATTTGGATTTGTCTGACATTTTCCATGACTACATTAAGGTTGTACATTTGAGGCAAAAATGCCACAGATGGGATGTTGCACCCTTTGCAGTGTATCGTATCAGGGGCACATGATGCCAATATATCTCACTGCTGGTGATATTAATCCTGATCATTTGGTTAAGGGGGGGGGGGCGGCGTCTGCAGGTTTTGATCAATTTTTTTTTAAGACTTCATGTTTTCAGAACAGTTTCAGGTTCACAGCAAAATTAAAAGCAAGGTACAGAGATTTCCAATATAGTCATTGCCCTCACATATGCATTGCCTCCCCCAAGTTTTAATGTATTTTTATAAGTCTCTTTGATAATAGATACCACTCATGTGCCATATCACAATGTAAGAGTGAGACAGGAGGAATTATCCCCACACATTAAGTGGAGTAATTTGTAAAGACAGACGAACCTGTGGTTAAATCCTGGTATTACCCCTCACTAGCAAATTATTCCATTAAGTGGTTTCAAATAGCTGTGCTTTTGACTTTTTACATGCAATTTCCATAATTTTCTTTCTTTAATCTCATTTGTGCTCTCAGTGATGACTTCTTCCTATTCTCAGAGTTCTGCCACCAATAGCAGTTGATAAAGCAGAGAAGCTGTTATAATTGTGTGTAAAGTAAAAGTGAATAGGCTACAAATCAAGACTTGAGAGAGTCCTCTGGAAATAAAGTACATTAATAGTTGTTATTTCAAGCATTTTTTTCTGCCAATTTAAAAAATGAAGTGCAATCTTTAGTAGTCCATTTTAACATTAAACAAACCTGGATTTGAATGTATAAGTTTGTTTTTGTGTTTTTAGAGATGGAGTTTCACTCTCGTTGCCCAGGTTGGAGTACAATGGCGTGATCTCGGCTCACTGCAACCTCCACCTCCCGGGTTCAAGTGATTCTCCTGCCTCGCTGGGATTACAGGCGTGCACCACCACACTTGGCTAATTTTGTATTTTTAGTAGAGACAGGGTTTCACCATGTTGATCAGGCTGGTCTCGAACTCCTGACCTCAAGTGATCCGCCCACCTTGGCCTCCCAAAGTGCTGGGATTACAGGTGTGAGCCACCGTGCCCAGCTGAATTTAACTATAACTTTAAATGGTTAAGAGTAATTTGTAAAGTCAGACGAACCTCTGGTTAAATCCTGGTATTACCCCTCACTAGCAAATTATTTAGCTTTTCCAAGTCACAGTCTCTACAACCAAAAAACCATGTCTTGGATTGTCATAAAGAGCAAATGAAAAGATGTAGGAAATGTGCTAGGCACTGTGTCAGTATATGGGAAGTACCCAATCAATGTCAGTTGCTGTCTTTGATATTATCCCCCATAGGGCTTTTGTGGTCACTTAAGATTTGACAGAGCACAAAAGGATAAATAATTAGCTTTACACCCTAATTAATCTGTAATTGTGCTGTAGGACTACCAGGAGACACAGAAGCAGAAAAAGCATAGAGACTATTTTGTATATTTATTCCATCATATTTATGTGTAGTTGAGATCATTCTCAAGTTAGTGGTCTTGCTTTTATGACCACCATTCCTGAATCAATCTGTAGATGACCAGAGAACACAAAATAGCATTTTTCCCCATAACTACCACATAATTTACTAGTAAAAGAGGGATCTATTGAGATTAGCTTATGAAAATTGTCCTTTGGAGTCAAGTTTGGGAATATCTGATCATTAAAAAGAGTTTATGAACTTGGGTGATTTTTCTTTCCCAATAGTTCTTTGAAGTACTAGATATGTATAATGAATTTGAACCTGAAATATGAAGATCATATGGGCTAGACATTTCTTTTAAAACCCATAAAAATCCTATATTTGCTCTATGTCTAGCAAGGTAAGGTCTAGTTAGGTTGTGGTTTGAAAGATATGAGTTACAACATGAGTGATATAGAGTACATCCATTGAGTTTAAAATTTCATCTAATTACAAATCATTTCAAACTGATAATCTTTTTACAGCCTAGCTCTATGGGTAGCGGTTTAAAAAAATGTATCAGATCTTCAATACTTAATGACCAATAGAGTCAAATTCAGCTACCCTCCCCACCCCCTTCCCCCAATAGGGACATGGTGTCCTAGAAACAGCCAGGCCTATACTGGATTCCATTTTAGTGCTGAGCCTCCAAAATGGGTCTTTAGAATTAAATTTGGCTATTAGCCCAGACTTACTCAAATTTGTAACAAGCACTGCTTTGTATTTCAGCATGCTCCCTAGCCCCCAACTTTGTAACTGGTTAGGGGAGGGGAAGTGGGAGGAGGTGCATGAACAAAAAACAAAAGCAGCTGCTGGAGAGAAAACCCAGTCTTGGGGTGAAGAAAAACAATTCAGCCACAGCAGCTGTTCAGATTCTCAACAGAAGAAGCCTTTACTTTACATTTGATCTCTCTGAAGTTTTTGAAGGTTTCGAGATGTTCTTTATTTGGGGAGAAATGAAATGAAGTCTATGAAGCTGGTGGATTAATGCATAAATGAAATTGATTTAAGAGACCAGTGACTCTTGAATTAACACAGCCCTTGCCTCTTTTTACAATTCTGAACTATTGTTTAATATTCAACATCAAGAAGAATTCGGAGGGTTTTTTTTTTAATCCCATTGTTTCATGAATGGAGGATATAACTGGCTCAGACCAAATCTTCTCACATGCAAGATCAAATAGGGGTTTTTAAGCTTATGGCAGTAGAATAACAATTACATGTGGTACAAGGCTAGGAAACTGGAAAGGCAGGCAGCAGTAGAACCTTGATCCATCTTGTGGTAAGCTCTTATGATAGCTAATTACATATATTGCTGGTCTAAAAATTCAGAATTACCCAGGCAACATGGAAGAGGCAGAATGGTTGACTGGACTAGAAAACTCCTTCTTGGAGGCAGTCATCTTCATGTTGTACAGATGGCCTACGTATGTGCAATATTGACATCATTGCGTTCCTTAGCACCATGGGTGAGTTTGGCATTTTACAAGGTAGCTCACTCTGAAAGGTAATTTTATCATAGTGTTTACGAAATATTCCATGTCAGCCACTGAGTTTAAGAAACTGTGTGAAGAACTAAAATTCTTCATAGAGCCACATTTGAGTATGGAATGATTTGGTATGCTAGAGGCCATAGCACGTCTTTGAGCATCAAATAATTTGATTTTTCAAGCGTCGAATAATTGGATTTTTTTTTTTTTTTGAGACAGGGTCTCACTCTGCTGCCCAGTCTGGAGCGCAGTAGCATGATCACAGCTTGCGGCAGCTTTGACCTCCTGGGCTCAAACGATCCTCTTACCTTAGTCTCTTGGGTAGCTGAGACTACAGGCATGCACCACCATGCCCGGCTAACTTTTTAATTGTAGAGGTGAGATCTCGCCATGTTGCCCAGGCTGGTCTCAAACTCCTGGGCTCAAGCAATCCTCCTGCCTTGGCCTCTCAAAGTACTGAGATTATAGGTGCGAGCCACCGCATCTGGCCTGATTTTTCTTGAAGGCAGATGTGGGCCTGAACTGGAGGAAGCCTGCTCTGAGCCTCACTCTATCTTGATCTCAGAAATAAATTTATTGTATAGCCTTAAGTTTTAGAGAGTTCAGGAGACCTAGAGGATGGTTGAAGTGTAAACTGCTTGCCTGGTCAAACCTTAAGGATCTGCTTGGACTCTTCAGGACGCATACTCTGAGAGTGTCAGGCCTGAGCCCCAGCTGGTCTCAGAGGTTTAATTCCTAGCTCACCTAGTTTCTCTAATGTAGGGGTCTGCAAACTGTGTCTGTAAAGAGCCAGATAGTGAATATCTGTTGCAACTAAACGGTGTTGTCGTAGTGCAAAAGCAGCACTAGATGATATGGAAGTGAATGGGTGTGGCTCTGTGCCAATACAATTTGATTTGTGCTGTAGTTTGCTAACCCCTGATCTGGAGAGGGGGCTCCCAAACGAGTGAGTCCACATGCCTCCAACAGGCCTGTGGGGGATAGAACTCAGGAGGGATTGGGATAGGAAAAAAAATCTATCTGTATTGTCGCTAACCTCTAACTGAAACAGCATTTGTTCTCTTATGAATACAGGCAGCAAACCAGTCACTTAGCAATACTTGTGACTTCGGTCATTAATAGAAATCGCAGGTAATTTCATATCCCATTACAGTTATTGCGGGTATCTCAAAATATCATTAAACTCATCACTACTTTGGAAGTGTATGTTATACCTCCACTAGCATTAACAGAACATATGTATTCTACATTTACATAAAAACTAAATGATTACATGTATTTATTATATATATATTTCAAACTTGTTTTTTATTTTGATGTACTTCAATTTAGTTTTCTTTCTAATGCTATGTATATTTTTTCATGCATTTAAGAACATTGTTCTGTAAAGGAGATCTGGAGGGTTCAGACGACTGCCCAGGGAGTCTAAGAAGCCCAGTCTAACTGGTGTCTTCATCTTGGGGAGAACCTCCCCTTCCTCAAATGATCCTGTCCCTCTCCTCCTAGCCACTGAGGGGCAGTCATCTCTAGCTCTGTGGAGATGCCCCCACCCCATTTTCCCATATCATGTTCCACCCAGCCTTCAAAGCCCTGCATGAGTCCACCTGGTCCTTTGTTCCTCTGGCTCTACCACCCCAGATGCCAGACACAGGCATTCAACCCTGGCCCATCTCATGGGGGGTGTCCTATTTGTTTAGTTTATGTTTCAGCCCTAGTGAGAGTCAGTTCTGGAATCCAATGGATCTGTGATTTCTTGTTGGAAGGAATCACTTCTCCTGCACTGAGTAACGCATTGGTGTTGGATGACGGTGTTCATGATGACGACCTTGTGCTGTCCTGACCATGCCTGGACACTGGCTCTGCATTGGAGAAGATCCAAGAGCCTGCGTGGTAAAATGATAATGAACGTGAGCTTAGGGGCAGAATGCTGTGTTTATTCTGCTAACTACGTGCTTTGGGCAAGTGCCTATACTTATTCTCACTGAGCTTCAATTTCCTCATTGGTAAATTGGGGATTGTACTTACCTTGCAGGATGATGTCAAGAATAAATAATATACTGACGCTAAGAAAAGTGCCTGGAGTGGTGCCTGGTGCAGAGCAAATGTTCAGTACCTGTGAGGTAGTATTTGCCTGGGCTGGTTCATGGTTGGGTGCTGGGGGTTAGCCTCGTATAAATTTAGATTTCTGAGGTGGCCCTATGAATCCAGAGATGCCTTGAGACCCCGGGTGGGAGACAGTTGGAAGGAGATGTCTAGGCCTGGTGTCAAGGGGCTCTCGCCTTGCAGAGTCACAGTGGGCAGTGGTGGACCAGGAGAAGACCCCTTGACAATGCATGGGAGTGAGTCTGTCCAAGTCAGCTAGCCCTTAGTGAGGTCCTCCTTGAGTGAAGCTCTGATTCTCACACCCATGTTAGGTTGTGGTCATTTCCAGGACCCAGGGTCCAGCCCCAGAGAGCCCTAGATAGTTCTAGGATCACCTGATGGAATCAAACTATGGATAGACCCATTAATATCCAACTGGGTACTCTTCCCTTGAGCCTCCTGCCCTCTTGATGGAGACTGATCTTTAGTAACTTCTCTATGAGACTGGGTCATGTGGGCCTCCTGTTGTTGGCTGTGGTGCTGCAGGTCATGTGCTTTGGTGGGCACCAGTAACTGTCATTGGAATTGCCAAGGTGGTGGGAATAAAGAGAGACAGGCTTCTCTGTGATTGGATTGAAGTTTGGTTGTGGGTGTGGGTCATGAGCCCTGACCGGGTAGGAGACAGAAGCCCGTGGTTCTTCTCCTGGTTTCCTTAGGGATTTTCGGCTGGCTGTTGGGCAGCTCCTTCAGGTGGTAGCTGTTGTGGCAGAATAGAACAGTGCTGGACTGAGGGGCAGAGACCTGGGTCTCATGAGATCATGAGATCAAACCACTTAAACTTTGTGTGCTTAAGTGACTTCGTTGGCAATAGAGTAATACCCTCCCTGAAGAATAAATGAGGCAGTGTTGAGAAAGCATTTTATGAGCGAGCCATTTTCATTAATGCAATGGGGGAAACATGCTATGTGTAGCTCAGAGGACTGAAATGGTCAAATGAGATAACGTAAATGCTAAAAAAAAAAAAGAAAAAAAAGAAAAAAAAATCCGATTCACATTTATGGAATTGCCTTTAATAACAAATTGAGCGAGGGTAAACATTCATGTATTTAAGGCCTGGAGTGTTTCCCAGTTGCTTTTGATGGTACCAATTGTCAGAAAAGAGTAAAAACCTTATTAAATGGGATCTTATTTGTATTTCTATAGCAATGGATTTTTGTTAAAGAAGATTCAGGCCGCGTGCAGTGGTTCAAGCCTGTAATCCCAGCACTTTGGGAGGCCGAGACGGGTGGATCACGAGGTCAGGAGATCAAGACCATCCTGGCTAACACGGGGAAACCCCGTCTCTACTAAAAAAATACAAAAAAACTAGCCGGGCGAGGTGGCGGGCGCCTGTAGTCCCAGCTACTCGGGAGGCTGAGGCAGGAGAATGGCGTAAACCCGGGAGGTGGAGCTTGCAGGGAGCCAAGATCTGGCCACTGCACTCCAAAAAAAAAATAAAAATAAGAAAATAAAAACAAACCAAACATCAGATTTTGTGTTAGTGAAGTATGATTATAGTCACTTAAAGAGTAAAAGTAACACTTCTCAATTTTTAATTTCAAGAATTAAGACAGGCCCGGCGCGGTGGATCAAGCCTGTAATCCCAGCACTTTGGGAGGCCGAGATGGGCGGATCACAAGGTCACGAGATCGAGACTATCCTGGCTAACATGGTGAAACCCCGTCTCTACTAAAAAATACAAAAAAACTAGCCGGGCGAGGTGGCGGGCGCCTGTAGTCCCAGCTACTCGGGAGGCTGAGGCAGGAGAATGGCGTGAACCCGGAAGGCGGAGCTTGCAGTGAGCTGAGATCCGGCCACTGCACTCCAGCCTGGGCAACAGAGCAAGACTCTGTCTCTAAAAAACAAAACACAAGCCAGGTGCAGTGGCTCAAGCCTGTAATCCCAGCACTTTGGGAGGCCAAGACGGGCGGATCACGAGGTCAGGAGATCGAGACCATCCTGGCTAACACGGTGAAACCCCGTCTCTACTAAAAAAATACAAAAAAATAGCCCGGCGAGGTGGTGGGCGCCTGTAGTCCCAGCTACTCGGGAGGCTGAGGCAGGAGAATGGCGTGAACC